>NW_026875196.1:0-102733 GCF_032173495.1 Musca vetustissima
CCAACACCGCGAAATTAACCCCGAGGAAGGGAATCAGGCCAAAGAATAAGTACCGACTGGGAAAAATAAATCTATTGTTTTTTCGTCGAAAATGTCCATTAGCAGTCGTAACATCGCCCAGGAGCTAAAAATCGACCATAAAACTTTTTTAAACCATTTACACAAAGCTGGATTTAAAAAGAAGCTCGATGTTTGGGTGCCACACCAATTAACAGGAAAAAATAGAATGGATCGAATTTCATCTGCGAAGCTTTGGCCAAACGGAAAAATATAGACCCATTTCTCAAACGGGAGGTGACTGGAGATAAGAAATGGATCACATAGGATAACCCTTTGCGAAAACGATCGTGATCAAAGAGCGGAGAAGCACCTCAAACGGTAACCAAAACAGGACTAAAGATCAGGAAGGTTCTGCGATGCATTTTGTGGGTCTGGAAGGTGATTATTTATTATGAGTTCCTGCCATAGGACCAAACGCTAAATTCTGTTTTCTACTGTCTACAACTGGATCCTTTGAAGATAACAATTGACCAGACTGTACCAGAATTGGCCAACAGGAGAGGAGCTTGGTTGTGAAGTTTTTGCACACCACTACAGGACAACACTATTTTTTTTGCATTACAAAATTGCTTCCACACATCTGTACAGTGACTTCGCCAGAAACTTCGGGAGTTTGGTTGGGAAGTTTTAATGCAGCCGCCATACAGTCCGGACTTGGCACCAGCGATTATTGCATTGCAAAATTTCTTTAATGATAAAAATTTGTTATTTAGGCAGGATTGTGAAATCCAATCCTCATTCCTAACTATACCCACGCTATTGTATTATAATATGTACTAGGTTATAATATTAGGATTCTATATACAACCTATATCCTTTAATTCATTTTTTTTATATTATATTATAATTATAAAATTATTTTTATTTATTATTAACAACAACTTTGTTTGTTGTAGGATCTCTTCGGGACTTTCCGGACGGTAAGTTTATATTATTGTTATGATAATACAAGCGAGCGGTGCGGTATACACAAATGCAACGAACTTTGACTTTCTGCGTAGCGATATTCTAAGCCTAACACAGACACAAAAGTTTTGGTTCATTTGACCCCTTAATAACTGACACATCGTTATCAACATAGACATACTGTATCTGTAGGTCAAATCCCCTTTACCGTGTAGAATTGGTGATGTTCGGCTTATTATTTTGGCTCCCATAACGACTAAAAAGAACAGACAAAAATGAAGTTTTTGGTTGTATCTCCTATATATTTTTGGAATTCCTCGAACCACTGTGCAACATATTCCCAATCAATAACATACCGCAACAACATCATCATCAGCAGCAGCCGTTGCAGTAGTTTCCAGTGTTGCAATGTTTTGGCTGATGCCATGGCTGCTGTTCTCCGTCGTTGATTTGACGCTTAATTTTCCAAAGCCTTGACTACGACGGCCCAAGACTAACTCGACTGCTGTCTAAGGAGCAACAGCTTCACAGTGTGTGTTTTTGTATTTATTGCCATTACATTTTGAATGTTTTCCAGAAAATAGGCGTCTAAGATGAAAGTTGTGGATGTGTAAATTCAGGTACAAGTCATTACAATGTGCCAACAAGGAAACTAAATGAAAATATCGAGAGGGAGAGAGAACGAAGTGTGATATTGGATTGTATTTTTAGGCTATCGAAATGCGCCAAATTTCCCATCAACATTCGACAAATTTATGTATTTAACAAGAAGATTTTTTGGAATGTCGACAAAACAGGGATGGGAAGTTGGTGTAGCTTTTTTTTAAAGAATATTTTTTTAAGAACAAGAAAGGCGTAATTTTTTTAAAGAATATTTTTCAAGGACCAGAAGAGGTGTGGATTTTTTATAGAATATTTTTTAAAGACCAAAAAAGGCGTGGATTTTTTTAAAGAATATTTTTTAAGGACCAATCATACAAAGCGTGGATTTTTTAAAGAATATTTTTCAAGGTCTATCAATCAAGGCGTGGATTTTTTAAAGAATATTTTTTCAAGGACCATTACAAGACGTGGATTTTTTAAAGAATATTTTTTCAAGGACCAACACAAAAGGCGTGGATTTTTTAAAGAATATTTTTTCAAGGACCAACACAAAAGGCGTGGATTTTTTAAAGAATATTTTTTCAAGGACCATTACAAGGCGTGGATTTTTTAAAGAATATTTTTTCAAGGACTATCGATAGGCGTGGATTTTTTAAAGAATATTTTTTCAAGGACCATTACAAGGCGTGGATTTTTTAAAGAATATTT
The DNA here is from genome assembly GCF_032173495.1 of Musca vetustissima. NCBI lineage: Eukaryota > Metazoa > Arthropoda > Insecta > Diptera > Muscidae > Musca > Musca vetustissima. Next base: position 2,278 of record NW_026875196.1, read on the forward strand.
TTTCAAGGACCATTACAAGGCGTGGATTTTTTAAAGAATATTTTTTCAAGGACTATCAATAGGCGTGGATTTTTTAAAGAATATTTTTTCAAGGACTATCGATAGGCGTGGATTTTTTAAAGAATATTTTTTCAAGGATTTTTTAAAGAATATTTTTTCAAGGACTATCGATAGGCGTGGATTTTTTAAAGAATATTTTTTCAAGGACATCGATAGGCGTGGATTTTTTAAAGAATATTTTTTCAAGGACATCGATAGGCGTGGATTTTTTAAAGAATATTTTTTCAAGGACATCGATAGGCGTGGATTTTTTAAAGAATATTTTTTCAAGGACTATCAATAGGCGTGGATTTTTTAAAGAATATTTTTTCAAGGACTATCAATAGGCGTGGATTTTTTAAAGAATATTTTTTCAAGGACTATCAATAGGCGTGGATTTTTTAAAGAATTTTTTTTCAAGGACTATCAATAGGCGTGGATTTTTTAAAGAATATTTTTTCAAGGACTATCAATAGGCGTGGATTTTTTAAAGAATATTTTTTCAAGGACTATCAATAGGCGTGGATTTTTTAAAGAATATTATTTCAAGGACTATCAATAGGCGTGGATTTTTTAAAGAATATTTTTTCAAGGACTATCAATAGGCGTGGATTTTTTAAAGAATATTTTTTCAAGGACTATCAATAGGCGTGGATTTTTTAAAGAATATTTTTTCAAGGACTATCAATAGGCGTGGATTTTTTAAAGAATATTTTTTCAAGGTCCATTACAAGGCGTGGAGTTTTTAAAGAATATTTTTTCAAGGTCCATTACAAGGCGTGGAGTTTTTAAAAAATGTTTTTTCAAGGATCATTACAAGGCGTGGATTTTTTAAAGAATATTTTTTCAAGGTCCATTACAAGGTGTGGAGTTTTTAAAGAATAATTTCTGATCTGTTATGTCAAAATAAATCGTTGGCTATTTCCCAGCTCTTCCTATCTCTGTAACAAGAAACTATTTTGGAAATATTATTATTTCCTACCTCTCTCCCCCACCCTCACATTCTCCGCAAATTAACTTGCTTCATGTATGTGCCTTCTCACCTGGATTCCGATTAAAATTGTTCAATTCCCTGGGCAAGTAGCTTTGGTTGTGAATGATCTGTGTACAAAATATTGCTCCCTTTTTTCCTGTATATCAAGTAGCATTTGCTCGGTATACTCTTGTTGTGAACTGTTTTGTAAGCAATCAAATCGCTGCTGTTCGTTCGGAAATGCCTATGCGCTGAGGTGATTTTCCATGGTGCAAAAAATCCAATTGCCATTTAATCTTTTGGCCTTAGCCCCATACGAACAAAAAATGGGATTAGCTTCACGCTGAACCCAAACTGTTTTCACTTTAATAAGGCTATCAAATATGTGTCTGTCCATCCGAACTTCTGGCCAACCATATGTATGTATGAATATATGTTCCTTCGTTCGTTCATCGATCGTTTGTTTTGGTTTCAGCTATCGCTATCGTGCAACAACTTTTCAATGTTAATGGAAGCTTTTGTTGGTGCTCCTGCTCGGCCGGTTGGCTGTTTCTTTATTTTCGTTGTTAGCAGCAGGTGATCCAAGTGTTTACACGCGAATTTACACTCTCTTACTCAGCTGTTAGTAGTTAATTGTGCAGTTGCCTTCCCTGTGTACAGCTGGTCAATGTCAAAGAAAAAACGGCATTGATTTTTGTTTCCAATTTGGCCTGGTAGTTGTCACGGCGAAATTGAAACTGTTTATCCTTCTCTTCGGATAACTTTATTTTATATTTTCATATTTTTTTGTTCATTCTCATGTTTATTATTATTATCACTCGCATTATTATTATTATTTGTATGCCCCATACCTGCCTCAGCTTATTCTGCATTTTTCTTAATTTTGTAGTTGGTTGTTTTTTATTTTTTTTTTTTTGCAATTGATTGGATCTGGATTCTTGCTGATTTTCGAAAATTAATTGGAAAACACTTTTTTGTCGAACTTCTACGTAGACTTCTTCGGCGTGTGGAAGCTAGTAGTTTGGTGTTGCCGATCACATTTTTTTAAGGATTTATTTTGGCTGTCGTTTATCATTGGTTGTGGAACCATGGGAAAGAATTGATTTTTTTTTCAATTTCCATGTGTGGGTTGCTGGAATTTCTGTTAATCAATTAAAATGAAAGCAATGCAGTTTGGATTAGAAATTTAAATTTATAACGTTATTGCATTTGGGTTATAAATTATGAAGATGTTACTTTTTTGCAAAAGTAGTAGCCAGATGGGGTAGGTGTCAGGTTGTAGTAAATAATTATTTTTTAAAATCATATTCAATTAAAAAAGCTTGAAAACGTCTATTTAAAAAATTCACGTCTGTGGATGTGAATATCCTTGAAAAAATTCTATTTAAAAAATCCACGCCTGTGGATGTGAATATCCTTGAAAAAATTCTATTTAAAAAATCCACGCCTGTGGATGTGAATATCCTTGAAAAAATTCTATTTAAAAAATCCACGCCTGTGGATGTGAATATCCTTGAAAAAATTCTATTTAAAAAATCCACGCCTGTGGATGTGAATATCCTTGAAAAAATTCTATTTAAAAAATCCACGCCTGTGGATGTGAATATCCTTGAAAAAATTCTATTTAAAAAATCCACGCCTGTGGATGTGAATATCCTTGAAAAAATTCTATTTAAAAAATCCACGCCTGTGGATGTGAATATCCTTGAAAAAATTCTATTTAAAAAATCCACGCCTGTGGATGTGAATATCCTTGAAAAAATTCTATTTAAAAAATCCACACCTGTGGATGTGAATATCCTTGAAAAAATTCTATTTAAAAAATCCACGCCTGTGGATGTGAATATCCTTGAAAAAATTCTATTTAAAAAATCCACGCCTGTGGATGTGAATATCCTTGAAAAAATTCTATTTAAAAAATCCACGCCTGTGGATGTGAATATCCTTGAAAAAATTCTATTTAAAAAATCCACGCCTGTGGATGTGAATATCCTTGAAAAAATTCTATTTAAAAAATCCACGCCTGTGGATGTGAATATCCTTGAAAAAATTCTATTTAAAAAATCCACGCCTGTGGATGTGAATATCCTTGAAAAAATTCTATTTAAAAAATCCACGCCTGTGGATGTGAATATCCTTGAAAAAATTCTATTTAAAAAATCCACGCCTGTGGAAAAAATTCTATTTAAAAAATCCACGCCTGTGGATGTGAATATCCTTGAAAAAATTCTATTTAAAAAATCCACGCCTGTGGATGTGAATATCCTTGAAAAAATTCTATTTAAAAAATCCACGCCTGTGGATGTGAATATCCTTAAAAAAATTCTATTTAAAAAATCCACGCCTGTGGATGTGAATATCCTTGAAAAAATTCTATTTAAAAAATCCACGCCTGTGGATGTGAATATCCTTGAAAAAATTCTATTTAAAAAATCCACGCCTGTGGATGTGAATATCCTTGAAAAAATTCTATTTAAAAAATCCACGCCTGTGGATGTGAATATCCTTGAAAAAATTCTATTTAAAAAATCCACGCCTGTGGATGTGAATATCCTTGAAAAAATTCTATTTAAAAAATCCACGCCTGTGGATGTGAATATCCTTGAAAAAATTCTATTTAAAAAATCCACGCCTGTGGATGTGAATATCCTTGAAAAAATTCTATTTAAAAAATCCACGCCTGTGGATGTGAATATCCTTGAAAAAATTCTATTTAAAAAATCCACGCCTGTGAGTCTGAATATCCTTGAAAAAATTCTATTTAAAAAATCCACACCTGGAAGTCAAAAAATCCTTGAAGAAAACTCGTTCGAGGCATTACTTCATTGATTATGAATGTTGTATAACAAGCGTCTAAACTTTTCATTCATTGATGGATAATATTTGTGTTTATAATTAAAACTATTGTGTCCTGTGAATGGTATGAAGAAAGCTGCTACAAATATTAATGGAACAACAATAACAAAAAATCATAAATCACAAATCAAAGCCGAAAACAAACACCCAAATACCCGCACACATAAATTAGAATATCCTGAGAATGATATGATCCATACAAACAAGAACATGATTTGTCCCCTTTTCCCTATGTGGATGACAGACGATCAACAAGGACAAATAACTAGCCGAATGTGTGAACAAATGTGTGGAAAATATGCATTAATAATTTTTATTACTACACATATTTATACGGCCACATAAAAATTTGTGAGTGAAACGATTTTATTTGATTTTTGTCAGGACAACACACAAATTCATTAGCTGTAGCTTTGTTTGCAATCCTGACATCCATCCGAACACACACACGCATATGTCGTTAAGTATGTGACAAATGTCCTTTTTTGGTGGGACTATCCAAAAAAGGAAATCGCATTAGAACGATCGCTTTTTGTTAGAATAAGGGATAAAATGCAGCAGCTACGATGTTAGGGAGAGTAGAGCACCCATAGCAGCCAACCAACCCATCAATAAGTAAATGAGCCGACCGAGTATAAATGACAAAGGACACTCCCATATTTAGCACATTTAAAAACGGTTGCATGTCGCAAAATGTTTTACAACAAACAACAGGACAAATAACAACCACAGCAGCACAACAATGACAATAAAACCCGGAACAACTACAACAATTGGCAAGGACATTCTCCACTGATAATGGTGACATTTTAATCACAAATGCACACACACACATACACACTCGTACCCGGTGGACTGAACCACTTTTAGTGGAGGGAAGCAGGAAGAACCCCTAAATGAATCCAATGAATATCAATTTAATAGAGACATTCTCTCGGCGTTTTTTTTGGGAACACGTTCCCTTGGAAGAATGAAGGCGTAAAGGACTAATGCAGCAAATATATCAAAAACACACACACAGAGACAAACACGTCGTTGAACAGGGTGCTAACTAACCGTTTTGAAACAATGTCAAACATGGGTTAAATAGATTGAACTGAATTGTAATGGAGAATGCCGACTGGTTGTGGCAGCTATTCTTGTGGTTGTTGTTAATTTTTATTGGCATTTGTTGTTGTTTTTATTTTGTATATTTCAATTAAAAATGATAAAGGTAAAAAAACATTTCTTTCTAAAGGACTATTGGACTATCGAGGATTTTTTAAGAATTTAGACCAACAGACTTGGATTGTTTAAATATAATTTTTCGAGGATATTCCGACACACAGGCGTGGATTTTTTAAATAGAATGTTTCAAAGATATTCAGACTCACAGGCGTGGATTTTTTAAATAGAATTTTTCAAGGATATTCAGACTCACAGGCGTGGATTTTTAAATAGATTTTTTCAAGGATATTCAGACCCACAGACGTGGATAAAAATTTTTCAGGACTCCAGGCGTGGGTTTTTTAAATAGAATTTTTTCAAGGATTTTCAGGACTCCAGGCGTGGATTTTTTAAATAGAATTTTTTCAAGGATTTTCAGGACTCCAGGCGTGGATTTTTTAAATAGAATTTTTTCAAGGATTTTCAGGACTCCAGGCGTGGATTTTTTAAATATAATTTTTTCAAGGATTTTCAGGACTCCAGGCGTGGATTTTTTAAATAGAATTTTTTCAATGATGTTCAGGACTCCAGGCGTGGATTTTTTAAATGGAATTTTCATTCATTTCTAATTTTTCACTGTGCAACACCTAGAATTTATTACCTCACATCATATGGTAGTAATTGTGCCAAACTGTTCCACGACACCCTTTCTCTGATTGCAACATATTTTGTCTCTTTTGTTGTATCCTTCTCATATCCCTTCGCATATTGTTTTAATGGTTTTTAGATATCAAAAACTGTCGTCGCTGCCATTTTGTCATTTGTTCGCTACAATCCATTCCCATAATAAATCTGAACAGGGCTGGAGAGAAACCGCCGAATACCAAATGAAGTACATTTTAACAATTGTTGCCGAATCATTTTGTATTTTTTTGGTGTTTTTGTAGTTACGTCAGGATGCCATTCTGTCTGCATAAATATCTGCTATTTTCCATTTTTAATGAAGAGACGTCATCATGAAAATCAAGGAAGAGAATGTCGCAGCAGATTGTTACGTTCGATGCCTGCTGTCGTGTTTACCTCTGTTTATAGTACAACAAAATCAGTTACGCTTGCACCCTGTCGTATGTACGGAGTAAACAAGCAAATATTTTTCGGGATATGAAGTGGTAGAATGGGGATGATGTTTTGTTTTATTAATTATGAATACAAAGGAAGAAAATGTATTGTCACCTTGATTACAAATGGTGTAGGGTTGAAGCTTTAATAGGGCTATACACGTAGATACAAAAAAGCATAGGACATTCAATATATTTTTTTAAGCTTCAGCAGACCTTCAGGCGTGGATTTTTTAAAGCACCAGTAGGTCCCAAGACCCGGATTTTTTTAAATATATGTTTTCAAGCTCCCTTAGACCTCCAGGCGTAGATTTTTTAAATATATGCTTTTAAGCTCCCTCAGAGCTTCAGGAGTGTATTTTTTAAAATATATTTTTTCAAACTCCAGCAGACCTCCAGGCGTAGATTTTTTAAATATATTTTTTCAATCTTCAGCACACCTCCAGGTGTGGATTTTTTAAATATATATTTTAAGCTCCAGCAGACCTCCGGTGTAGATTTTTAAATATATTTTTTCAAGCTCCAGCACATCTCCAGGCGTGGATTTTTTAAATATATTTTTTTAAGGGCCAAATACCCCCTCTAAGCGAAGATGAAAAAATATTGAAGGACGAATATGCGTGGATTTTTAAAAAAGGACCGACAGTCCTTTAAGCGTGGATTTTTAAAGAAGAGTTCTTCAAGGACCGACTGTCCTTTAAACGTGGATTTTTAAAGAAGGTTTCTCCAAGGACCAACCGCCCATTGAGCGTGGATTTTTAAAGAAAATGTCTTCATAGACCGACAGTCCTTTGAGCGTGGATATTTATTTTTTGTTATTGTTGTCTCTTCAGGGACCGACTGTCCTTTAAGCGTGATTTTTAAAGAAGATATTTTCTGGGACCGACAGTCCTTTAAGCGTGTATTTTTAAAGAAGATTTCTTCAAGGACCGACAGTCCTTTAAGCGTGGATTTTTAAAGAAGATCTCTTCAGGGACCGACTGTCCTTTAAACGTGGATTTGTAAAGAAGATTTCTTCAAGGACCGACTGTCTTTTAAGCGTGGATTTTTTTAAAGAAGATTTCTTCAAGGACCGATTGTCCTTTAAGCGTGGATTTTTAAAGAAGATTTCTTCAAGGACCGGCAGTCCTTTAAGCGTGGATTTTTAAAGAAGATTTCTTCAAGGACCGGCAGTCCTTTAAGCGTGGATTTTTAAAGAAGATTTCTTCAAGGACCGGCAGTCCTTTAAGCGTGGATTTTTAAAGAAGATTTCTTCAAGGACCGACTGTCCTTTAAGCGCGGATTTTTAAAGAAGATTTCTTCAAGGACCGATTGTCCTTTAAGCGTGGATTTTTAAAGAAGATTTCTTCAAGGACCGACTGTCCTTTAAGCGTGGATTTTTAAAGAAGATTTCTTCAAGGACCGACTGTCCTTTAAGCGTGGATTTTAAAAAGATTTCTTCAAGGACCGACAGTCTTTTAAGCGTGGATTTTTAAAGAAGATTTCTTCAGGGACCGACTGTCATTTAAGCGTAGATTTTTAAAGAAGATTTCTTCAAGGACCGACTGTCCTTTAAGCGTGGATTTTTAAAGAAGATTTCTTCAAGGACCGAGAGTTCTTTAAGCGTGGATTTTTAAAGAAGATATTTTCAAGGACCGACAGTCCTTTAAGCGTGGATTTTTAAAGAAGATTTCTTCAAGGGCCGACTGTGTTCTTTAAGCGTGGATTTTTAAAGAAGATTTCTTCAAAGACCGACTGTTCTTTAAGCGTGGATTTTTAAAGAAGATTTCTTCAAGGACCGAGAGTCCTTTAAGCGTGGATTTTTAAAGAAGATATTTTCAAGGACCGACAGTCCTTTAAGCGTGGATTTTTAATGAAGATTTCTTCAAGGACCGACTGTCCTTAAAGCGTGGATTTTTAATGAAGATTTCTTCAAGGACCGACTGTCCTTTAAGCGTGGATTTTTAATGAAGATTTCTTCAAGGACCGACTGTCCTTTAAGCGTGGATTTTTAATGAAGATTTCTTCAAGGACCGACTGTCCTTTAAGCGTGGATTTTTAATGAAGATTTCTTCAAGGACCGACTGTCCTTTAAGTGGATTTTTAATGAAGATTTCTTCAAGGACCGACAGTCCTTTAAGCGGGAATTTTTAAAGAAGATTTCTTCAAGGACCGACAGTCCTGTAAGCGTGGATTTTTAAAGAAGATTTCTTCAAGGACCGACAGTCCTTTAAGCGTGGATTTTTAAAGAAGATTTCTTCAAGGGCGACAGTCCTTTAAGCGTGGATTTTTAAAGAAGATTTATTCAAGGACCGACAGTCTTTTAAGCGTGGATTTTTAATGAAGATTTCTTTAAGGAGCGACTTTTCTTTAAGCGTGGATTTTTAAAGAAGATTTCTTCAAGGACCGACTGTTCTTTAAGCTTGGATTTTAAATGAAGATTTCTTCAACGACCGAGAGTCCTTTAAGCTTGGATTTTTAAAGAAGATTTGTTCAAGAACCGACAGTCCTTTAAGCGTGGATTTATAAAGAAGATTTCTTCAAGGACCGACTGTCCTTTAAGCGTGGATTTTTAATGAAGATTTCTTCAAGGACCGACTGTCTTTTAAGCGTGGATTTTTAATGAAGATTTCTTTAAGGACCGACTGTTCTTTAAGCGTGGATTTTTAAAGAAGATTTCTTCAAGGACCGACTGTCCTTTAAGCGTGGATTTTTAAAGAAGATTTCTTCAAGGACCGACTGTCCTTTAAGCGTGGATTTTTAATGAAGATTTCTTTAAGAACCGACTGTCCTTTATGCGTGGATTTTTAATGAAGATTTCTTCAAGAACCGACTGTCCTTTATGTGTGGATTTTTAATGAAGATTTCTTCAAGAACCGACTGTCCTTTAAGCGTGGATTTTTAATGAAGATTTGTAACCGATGTCAGGAACTCATAAGCTTGTGCTTCTAATTTTCTGATATCTCAATTATAAAATTAATTCCATTTTTGTGCCTGCTAAACAATCTTCTAATTATAAATTATCCCCACCTCCCAGTTACCCTGCCATCGTTTTGCTTAACAAAAGTAGATGAGTAAACAATACCGTCCGCAAACCTAATATCCACACCTCATTATGTGTGTGTGTGGAACACATTTTATTCGTTACAACTTTATTATTAACGTCCAATACCACCACCCTGACACCCTTACACCCATCCCCGTATCAACCATGTCTCTTTTTCTATCACAACGTGTTTATCTTGCTAATTGTTAATGTTGTACATACAATGCTCAAACAGCAACAACTACAATAATAAAATATAAACCTACAACAACAACCATCATATCCTAATGTCATCCTGAATTGTTTTGTCAACTATTTTATAGATGGAGAGAGGAAGGGATTTCTGTTTCAATTCGGCATTTATTCACGGCAATGTTAATTCATTGGAAAACATGCAGAACAACAACAACATCAAAAGGATTTGCGTCAGGAGCAAAAATCATAACGAGATGTGATATAGACGACATCGTTGTCATTGTCGTCGTCGCCGTTGTTGTTGTTGTTGTCGGTTTCCACCCAATTTCACCCTTAAATATTTTTAATGTTTCCGTTTGCCGCTGTCGTTGCGGAAGCTGCTGCTGTTTTTGTTATTACTTTGATTTGGCATGCCATTCGCCATGGCCCACAATAAATATGTATAAATGTATAAAAATATTTAAGTTTTGGGCATATGTTGCACCCTAAATGATACCACAATCAGATGCACACGCACACTCTAATGTAGCAGGGATAGGTAATGGGACGGGGTTGCCAACCGAACAAAAAAATATATTTTCAAAAATCCCTTTTCTTCTTTGGGTCTTGAAAAATAATTTAAAAAATAAAAGACAACTTTGGGTATTTAAAAAAAAAAAAATAAAAATTATGGCATTTTTTGGCCCATAGTCCTGGATTAAAAAAAAACAGGACTATTTTGGTTCTTAGAAAATATTTAAAAACAAAAATTACAGGTCTATTTTGGTTCTTCAGGATACTAAAAAAAATCCAGGACTATTTTGGGAAAAATATTTCGGAACTATCCCAGGACTATTTTGGGTTTTGAAAAAATATTTTTAAAAAATCCAGGCCTATGTTGTGTACATGATTTTTTTTAACCCAAAATTCTTTAATAATCCTGTGGCAACCCTCTTTACTACATAATTTAAAAAAGTTAACATTGTTGTTACTGCTGCACCAGTAGCAGCCAGCAGCAACCGTTCTAACCAGCAACCACATTATTTTGTTTCCCAACAAACAACTTCTGTCATTCAGTCAACCAACCACCCATCCAGCCGACTGCTCAACAGTTTCTCTCATCCTCAGTTTTGATTCCGCTGAAAGCTGTTGGCGAAATTCACCATTCAAAATTAGAATAAATATTTGTATCCCAACGCAGTTATTGTTGGTGTTTCTTCTTCGGGTGTTGGTTGCAAAAATTTGTTATTGTTTTTACTGGTATTTCAATGTCGTGGTTGCCACTACTGGGTATGTTTTGCTCCGTTGTGATTTCTAGCTCAGCAAGGGTAACCGATTTACCAGATTTTATTGTTGTTACCAGTTTTTGTGTATGTGTGGTTATATCCAGCAGGAAAATGAAGCTGCATGGCAGTAACCCCCTCCATAACTCTGCCATTCGCAATAAGTAAATGTGACGACAATGAGGTCTTAATCTAACCAACAAATTCGAAACTATCCTGAGGGTATATTTTGGGGTGCTCATGCTGCTATTATGGTTGGTTGGTGGTGGTGGTTATTCTTGGCCCGGTGTGAATAGTCAGTCAGCCAACCAGTCATCCAGTCCTCATTGCCTTGAGTGTTGTACGCTGGTGTGTGTGTGAGACGCTTTGTGTGTTTTAAAAATTAAATATTAAGCTGAGCATATTACACGGATAACTATTAACGCACTATTGACTTTTGCCGTATCCCCTTGTTACTCGGCTCGGGTGAAGGGGATGGGGTACAAGGAAAGAATAACAAATAGCGGGGATTATACTGCTTGTTGGGAAAACCGTTTTATTGAGACAGTATTTTTATCATGGGAAATTCCATTTTAATGGCAAACAAATTTGTGGGATTTGGAAGGATGACTTTTTTCCGACGGAAGAACATTTAAATGAAGTTAAATTTTTAACGGCCTAAGTTAACTTGAGTTAAATGTGTCGAAGTTTGATATACAGGGATATTAAAGGACAGTCGGTCCTTGAAGAAATCTTCTTTAAAAATCCACGCTTAAAGGACAGTCGGTCTGTGAAGAAATCTTCTTTAAAAATCCACGCTTAAAGGACTGTCGGTCCTTGAAGAAATCTTCTTTAAAAATCTACGCTTAAAGGACAGTCGGCCTTGAAGAAATCTTTTTTAAAAATCCACGCTTAAAGGACTGACGGTCCTTGAAGAAATCTTCTTTAAAAATCCACGCTTAAAGGACAGTCGGTCCTTGAAGAAATCTTCTATAAAATCTACTGTCGGTCGTTGAAGAAATTTTCTTTAAAAATCTACGCTTAAAGGACTGTCGGTCCTTGAAGAAATCTTCTTTAAAAATCCACTCGGTCCTTGAAGAAATCTTCTTTAAAAATCCACTGTCGGTCCTTGAAGAACTCTTCTTTAGGAATTCACGCTTAAAGGACTGTCGGTCCTTGAAGAACTCTTCTTTAGGAATTCACGCTTAAAGGACTGTCGGTCCTTGAAGAACTCTTCTTTAGAAATCCACGCTTAAAGGACTGTCGGTCCTTGAATAACTCTTCTTTAAAAATCCACGCTTAAAGGACAGTCGGTCCTTGAAGAAATCTTCCTTAAAAATCCACGCTTAGGGGACTGTCGGTCCTTGAAAAAATATTCTTTAAAAAATCCTCGCCTAGAGGTCTGATGATGCTTGAAAAAAAATCTTAAAAAATCCTCGCCTAGAGGTCTGATGATGCTTGAAAAAAAAATTCTTAAAAATCCACGCCTGGAGGTCTGATGGTGCTTGAAAAAAATCTTTAAAAAATCCAAGCCTGTAGGTCTGATGATGCTTAAAAAAAATTCTTTAAAAAATCCACGCCTGGAGGTCTGATGGTGCTTGAAAAAATATTCTTTAATAAATCCACGCCTTGTAATGGTCCTTGAAAAAACATATATCCCCGTTTGAAATCCATGCTTCTCTCCCTGACAGCCCCTCAAACGAGCAACTGAATATTGGGTTTGACGCAACAAAAAAACAACATCGTCCACGTCCGACGTTACTGTCGGACCGATTGTATTTAACACAAATGCCGGTATATCAAAATATTTTGTCTGATTTATTGTGATTTACTTCTGCAAAATGTCTAAAACATTAATAAATCACCTTTTTAAAAAATTCCAACAAGAATGTTAAACAGTTGTTGTTGTATTTTGTTTTTGATCGAATGACTGGTTGAGTGGTCAATTTGTTGTCTGCCGTCTGTGTTTTTTTGGTCGGTTGATTTTGTTATATTAAATAAATAAAAGCAAAAACCAACAACAACAGCAACAACAATAATGACAGACAAACAGATAGGCAGATATAGAAATGAAATAAAGCGTAAAATTAAACAAAAATATCATTGGAAACATCGGCAGTGGCAGCAGCAACAAAATCAACAACAACACCACTACATCGAACCAAACACCAAAAAATCATGTTTAACATAAATAATAAACACCGAGGATAAATGGCGAATTAAAACAGACAACAACAACAAGAACTACAGCGGCGGATCGACACTCAAACACACACACGTACATCGATACCATACCCCACATACATATTCATGCCTCAATATATTATAATTCCATAACGATTCATAACAAAATCTCCTCATCTATCAACCCACCTTCAAATATGCCCCCCCACAGCAGCTCCTCTCCCCCTCCGATGATAACTCATTACTATGAAGCGTCAGCAAAAATATTGACCAAAACAAAGCCGAAACAGGCGAATGGAAATTTATTCATCCGCAAAAGTAAACGACGAACCGAAACAATCAGAACATAAACCTCAAACACTAAACGCCAAAACATCAAGCGCGGCGTTACGGTCTGGACATATGGGAAATGGCCACGTTTTGGTTTTTTTCTTCGACAACATAGATGGATGGTTATTTTGTGACGTGTGGATACATATGGAGGATGGATGCTATAGGAATTTTTCAATATTTGGTGGACTTTACACGGAAAGGAATTTAATGTTCAATACTTTTTAAAAATCCACACCTCAATGGTTCGAAGAAAAATATACGACTCCGACATTCGAAAAAAAAATTATTTTAAAAAATCCAAGTCACCGACATTTTGAAAAAAATATTTTAAAAATCCACGACTCCGACATTCTGAAAAAATAAATTTTAAAAAATCCACGCCTCCGACATTCTGAAAAAAATTATTTTATTTTAATTATTATTTTTTAAAAACACTCCTCAGGTTTTTTCCAAAAAATTATTTTTAAAAAATCCGTTTTAAGCATATTTTTTAAAAAAACCTCGGTATTGCCTTTCTGAAAAAAAAATAGTTTAAAACCAGTGAGCGGAGCAGTATAGTCGGACGGGGCCGACCATATGATACCCTACACAACTACCACGAAAATCAAACTTTCTGCGGTTTTATATTCTGAGCCTGGACAATATTTCGAGATATTTGCACCCTTTTTACCGATTATAGATCAATAACTTCACTTTCTAACCCTGGCATATTTTCCAATTTTTTTTCTTGAAGGGAATATTTACGCCGTAAAATAAAAAAAATTTCACTTTAGGTTTGGTTTCATTTGACCCTCGGAATATTGTCCAATCATAATATAATAATTGCCTCTAGAGCGACTAGAAAAACTGACAAAAATTAAAGTTTTCCGTTCATTGCACCCCCTGAATGAAATCTCAACTTCACCGAAAACTATAGGCGTCGTACTGGACCATAATCGGAAGTTCATGCACAATTTCAAAGCTATCAGCGCGACATTTCCGTCTTCTAATGAAGTAATAGTAATACTATGCAGGCATAAATTTGGTATCAATTTGAAGGTCAACAACTCCTATGGACTATCAACTTCTCGGCTCTATGTCCTTCAGGAGTAAGTATATACGCCCATAACAAAAATTTTGTAATTTTTCCCTCAAGGTCCATTTGACCCGCTAAATATTGACCGATCTTTATCAAAACAGGAATGCTTATTATTTGGCACGATCCTCTTCTCCATGTAAAATTTCACGATGTTCGGACCAAAGCCGCGGCCTATGGAGCGACCAGAAAAACGGACAAAAATTATTTATTTGGTCCATTTCATCCCTTAAATATTAACCGATCTTCATTGGGCCGAACCTATCCTCCATACACAATTTGGTGAAGATTGGTCCATAACTGTGGCCTGTATCGTGTTTACAAATTATAATGGACAGACGGACACACATGCCTAGATCGACTCAGATAGTCGAGATATGACGATCGGTATACTATAAAGGTCTAGGACCAATCCAAGCCTCATTCATGCTTACTTACATAGCTGGCTTGTGACAGAACTTTCGTTCCATAAGCGGACCTTAAAAACGATTTCCAGGCGTGTCGGTCTTTCGCGCAGTTTTTCCAATTTGAAAAACCATTTTCGGCAATGTTATCTTCCACTTTACCTTTCCATCTTATTCTTGGCCTTCCCCTTCTGCGTGAACCATCAGCTGGTTCGCTCTTATATGCCTTTTGGCTGGGACATCTTCATCCATTCTCACAACATGACCTAGCCAACGTAGTCGCTGCAGCTCAATACGTTTAACAACGTCAATATCTGAGAATAGCTGGTACAACTCATGGTTCATTCGACGGCGATATTCACGCAGATCGGCCCGTAGATCTTTCGGAGTATTTTTCTTTCAAACCCCACAAGAGCTGCCTCATCTGCCATGCTTCTGATACCCATGCTTCAGATCCATATAATAGCACGGGTAGTATCAGCGCCTTGTAGAGTGTGAGTTTGGTCTGGCGGGAGGTGGCCTTGTTTCTTTTTGGCCATCACAATCCTTCTCCAAATTTCCAAACTGATGTCATTCGTTTTATTTATGGCGGTACCAAGGTATATAACATCTTTAACTACCTCGAATCTGTAGTTCTCAAGTTCCACAGTTGGTCCGAGTCTAGTGGACGTCTTGCGCGTTGATACCATCAGCTTGGTCTTCTCGCTGTTTACTGCCGAACCACTTTGGCAGACTCCTTCTGAATTTGTTCAAAGGTGGCTGTTAACGCTCTTAGTGTTCGACCCATTATATCGATGTCATCGGCGTAGGCGAGTAACATGTGTTGTTTGGTGTACAGCGTGCCATTTATGTTCACCTTTACGTCTCGTATGACCTTTTCCAGCAGGATGTTAAAAAGACCACACGACAAACTATCACTCTGTCTGAATCCTCGTTCGATATTGAAGGGCTCCGAGAGGTTCTTTCCGATTTTAACTGCTGATCTTGCGCCATTATCCTGCATAGCCGTATTAATTTTGCAGGAAAGCCAAACGCATACATTGCTTTAAACACCTCTGAACGGATAGGGCTTTCGAATGCAGCATTATAGTCGACGAATAAGTGGAATGTGTCGATGTGTTTTTCGTGGTTTTTTTTTCAAAATTTGGCGCGAATTGAAAATCTGGTCAATGGTGGACTTGCCAGGTCTAAAGCCGTATTAGTATGGTTCAATAATGTCATTGACCATTGGTTTCAGTCGTTGACACAGCACGCTGGATAGCATGGGAAGGAGACTTATTCCTCTATAGTTGGCACATATCGTCTTGTCTCCTCTTTGTGCACGGGACACAGATTATTGAGGTTCCAATCATTGGGCATGCATTCCTCTAGCCAAATTGTGCTAATCAGCTGGTGCCAGTATCTCCTTACCAGCATCTGACCACCAGCCTTGAATAGTTCAGCTTGTAACCCACCAGTCTTGAATAGTTCGGCTTGTAACCCATCGGCACTTGCTGCTTTATTATTCTTCAGCCGATTGATTCTGACTATTCTGACTTCATTTTTGGCTAGGTGGTATACACTCTATACCGTCATCTATTATTGGTTCTGGGGGTATCCTCATCGCCGCTTCTATTTGATTCCGGAAGTTTTTCGAAATGCTCCTTCCAGATCGTCAGCACGATGTCTGTATCTGTCACCAGGATTCCTTCTTCATCTCTACAGGAGGATGTGCCTGCACCAAAGCCTTCGGTTTGGTGTTTTACTCGTTGGTAAAAATTTCGGAATTCATTCTGACTTCTCTACATCTCGATTTGCTCCCGCTCACGTTTTTCATTTTCTGAAAATACGTTTCTCCTCTCTCCTTTTATCCCGATAATTCTCCATCACATTACGTGTTGCTACTGTCTGCGTTTTTCATATTAGTAGCATTACGACGCACCTGATCGTACCATGGGTTTCTTGGTGGGGGGTTTTTGGTACCCAAGTGTTGCTTTTGTGCAGTTTGTAAGGAGTGAGCAATTCTTTGCCATTGTGCTTCTATATTATTATCGGGACAAAGGGTGCTTTCTTCAAGCAGTTGGGTAAGTTGAGCGGAGTAGACCTCTACCACCTGTTGTGTTTGCAGCTTTTCGACGTCGAGTTTCCGTCTTAGATTAGATCGCACCTTTGCTGCTACATTAAGACGGGTGCGAACCTTGGCTGCCACAAGGTATTGGTGCGAATCGATATTCGCTCCTTGTATCGATCGAACGTCTAAAACACTGGACGAATGCCTTATGTCTATCTCAACATGGTCAATTTGATTTCTCGTAGCTTGATTAGGATTTTTGCATTAAAATCTCCTAGCAGGATTTTAATGTCATGGCCTGGACAACGGTCATATGCTGTTTCTAGGCGCTCGCAAAAAAAATTCTTTGGCAAATAAGACTGATGTGGAAGAACTTCGCTTTTATACGGATTATAGCAATTCGCTCATCTACTGTAGTAAATCTGGAGACGAGATCTTTTCTTCTCCTATTAACCATAAATCCGCAGCCAAATTCATGTCTCGTTTCTTAGCAGCTATAATACAGTGCGTAATCGTCTGATTTACTTACGCCTGTCCCTTTCCATCGCATTTCCTGTAAGGCAATAATATCGGCTTTGTACTTCTTGAGGACATCCGCAAAGCGACAACTGCGCCTGTTCTGTACAACGTGCGCACATTCCAAGTGCAGAATCGCAGATCGTGGTCCTTTATACGTTTGCGGGGACCGTCAACATTAAGGGGGTTTGGTTTTCTTTTTCTTAGCTTTATCATATGTATCAGCTCACTATTTCAATGGATGATGAAAATTGTTACCCCAGGTAAAACCACGGGGAGGTCAGTGTCAACAATTGTCAACAACAAGCCTCATTTATTTCGGGAAAAAATATTAAAAAAACGCCAATTTTTTAAATATCAGCACCTCAGTCATTCTAAAAAAGATATTGGAAAAAACCCACGCCTGTGTCAATCTGAAAAAAAAATTAAAAAACCTACGTCTACGTCATTCTGAAAAAAATATATATATTTTTAAAAAATCCAAGCTTCCGTCATTATGAAAAAAATAAAACCCCACGCCTCCGTCGGGCTTTTACAAAAAAAAAATATTTTTTTTTAAAAAATCACCTTCTCCGTAGTCTTCATAAAAAAACACGACTTTGGTTTCGTCAAAAAAATTTTATTAATAAATCTATTCTCTAAGAATAGTGTCCTAGAAAAATGGCACTGGTCCTGAAAATTGTTAAAAAAAATTGTTCGTAAATGTTTTATTATTCAGGCCAAGTTTTTTTTGTTCTCTGTGTAGTTCGCCAATGTTCTGGATAACTGTCACGGTTGGCGACTTACGGATCTTATCAATGTTTCTTGGCAGCATCAACAAACCGAATAATAAAAACAAAACACCCATTGAAGAAGGAAAAAACACGAACAACAACAACAAATCGAACTGAAAAAAATTAATTTGGTATCAACTTACGAAATTACACAAACAAAAGCTAACAACAATTAGTTAACGATGATCGTTAATTAATACGCTTCTTCTTCTACCTCTGCTTGAGTCGGGGAACCAACTTATTTCAAGTGAGCGACCGACCGGCCGATAAACCAGCTATGACTATATCGCTGCAAATCAGTGTTGACAGCAACGCTTGAATGAATTGCAGCTGAACCAAAGCGCTAAGCAACAGCCCGAAAATAAAAACAGCAAAAGATCGAATGGACATGATTTTGACCAAGCAAAAAGTCCAGTCAGCCAGCAAGCCATCTGCATCTCTATCTCAGGCCGAGGAGGAGACCTTTTGATATTGTCGTTCGAACGAACGACTGAAAAAAAAAATGATAAACGATGTTGAGTTAACATTTAAATGAAGATGTATCGCAGGCCATGATGGGAAGCAAAGCAACAACAGCAGCATCGGATCCAGAAGACCCCAACCTCAATGGAACAGAGTGAAAGCATCCAGATAGCCAGCAAACCGCTGCCGTTTAGTTTGGGTGTGATTTGCTTATGTTTTGTGTTTGTTCAACTCCGAAACTGGCATTCAACTCTGAAGCTCCATCTGACCATCCCGGTTCCATTCGCTGCCGTACTAAATACTCTGCCATTAATTAATAAAGCTTAACGTCCAAATGCTTGCTTAGCATGAATGTTGTTGTTATTATTGCTGTTGTTGTTGGTGGTGTTTTGTTGTTGTTTATTGACAACATACTTTGCTTATACATCAACTGTAACTGTCTTACGAACGAAAGATTGTAAAGATTCGTAAAGATATTTCTTTTTCCCCTTGTTGTCTGATAAAAATCTGGATATCACAAACGAATTTCCCCACGTCAAAGACGGGATGGAGAGCAGTGTTGCCACTTTGGGATTTTTTTCAGAACCAAAATAATTGGAATATCTTTTTTCAAATATTTTTTTTTCAAGCACTCAGGAAAGATGGATTTAAGACCTAGAAGATCAATAAAATTAAAAATATCTTTTCAGGGACACCCCGACCTCTAAGCCAGGATTTTTAAAGAACTTTTTTTTAAGTACCAATAGACCTCCAGGCGTGGATTTTTCAAGCTCTAGCAGACCTTCAGGCGTGGATTTTTTAAATATATTTTGCAAGGATTATCAACAGGTGGGATTTTTTTTAAAAATATTTTGCAAGGATTATCAACAGGCGTGGATTTTTTTAAATATATTTTGCAAGGATTATAAACAAGCGTGGATTTTTTTAAATATATTTTGCAAGGATTATCAACAGGCGTGGATTTTTTTAAATATATTTTGCAAGGATTATCAACAGGCGTGGATTTTTTAAAGAATATTTTTTCAAGGACGAATTCAGGCGTAGATTTTTAAAGAATATTTTTTAAGGACGAATTGAGGCGTAGATTTTTAAAAAATATTTTTTCAAGGACCAATTGAGGCGTAGATTTTTTAAAGAATATTTTTTCGAAGAATATTTTTTCCAGCATCAAGGTCCAAAGATTTTTTAAAGGATATTTTTTCAATGTCCAAAGAAGGCGTGGATTTTTTAAAGGATATTTTTTCAAGGTCCCAAGAAGACGCGGATTTTTTAAAGGATATCTTTTCAAGGTCCAACGGAGGCGTGGATTTTTTAAAGGATATTTTTGCAAGGACCAAGGAGGCGTGGATTTTTTAAAGGATATTTTTGCAAGGTCCAAAGAAGGCCTGGATTTTTTGAAGAATATTTTTTCAAGGTCCAAAGAAGGCGTGGATTTTTTAAAGGATATTTTTTCAAGGTCCAAAGAAGACGCGGATTTTTTAAAGGATATTTTTTCAAGGTCCAAAGAAGGCGTGGATTTTTTAAAGGATATTTTTTCAAGGTCCAAAGAAGACGCGGATTTTTTAAAGGATATTTTTTCAAGGTCCAAAGAAGGCGTGGATTTTTAAAGGTCCAAAGAAGGCGTAGATTTTTTAAAGGATATTTTTTCAAGGTCCAAAGAAGACGCGGATTTTTTAAAGGATATTTTTTCAAGGTCCAAAGAAGGCGTGGATTTTTTAAAGGATATTTTTGCAAGGAGGCGTGGATTTTTTAAAGGATATTTTTGCAATGTCCAAAGAAGGCGTGGATTTTTTAAAGGATATTTTTTAAGGTCCCATCGATGCGCAGATTTTTTAAAGGATATTTTTTAAGGTCCCATCGATGCGTAGATTTTTTAAAGGATATTTTTTAAGGTCCAAAGAAGGCGTGGATTTTTTAAAGGATATTTTTTCAAGGACCCATCGATGCGTAGATTTTTTAAAGGATATTTTTTTGAAGGATTATCAATAGGCGTGAATTTTTTAATAGATATTTTTTTCAAGGACCCATCGATGCGTAGATTTTTTAAAGAATTTTTTTCAAGGATTATCAACAGACGTGAATTTTTTTAAAGAATATTTTCTCAGGGACCAATCGAGGCGTCGATTTTTAAAGAATATTTTTCAAACATTAATTTGTTTGGAATATTGTTGTTATCTTCTAATATATGTATTTTGAGTTAAATTTCTAGTACGACATCCCTACCTCCGAAAAGAAGATTTATTGCCCCGACAAAGCTGTGGTTGGGGGAGCCAAATGGATACTTTTATCATCATCTCTACAGTTACTAACTTGCATGTTCTGTCTGTCTATCTGACTAAATGCCTGCTTGGTAGCATGTCGACTTGTTTGCTGTCTGAGATGAGATGTCCGGCTGGAAAAAAAAAACGTGTAAACAAAACAAAAACAACACAAATGTCTTGCTACTCAACTATTTTATTAAATCAATCGGGTCAAGTGGTAAATATTTTGACCCGCGTCTGATTAAAAGAGAGTCTGTTGTCAGCATAACAACAGAGGAATACACGAACATGGTATGGAAACTAAGTGAATGATATTAGACTGGAGTGTGGACGACTACGTGCAGGGTGTGCGATGGAGGAGGAGAGTAATGTTATTTTTATATGGGGATTTCCATTAGAGGACCATACGATTTAAATGTGAGACCTGAAAATCCTTGAAATCCACGACTGGAAGGCTGAAAATCATTGAAAATTTTTTTTTAGAAAAATCCAGTCCTGGAGGTAGGCATACCCTAATTTTTACAGCCCACAGCAGGTTTTACAGCAAGATATGCTGTGTGGCAACAAAGTAGATGATGCCAGGGAACGAAATGATGAACCTCTGACTCTCTACTTTGGATGCAGTTTGCCCTTTTTTATGTGGTTGTTGTAGTTGGTCCATCCCCACTTCAACACCGGTCATCTTCTTCTATTCCGCCTGGTGCCTTCATTGGCTTAATTGAATGAATGGTGTTTCAAATGAAGAAGAATTAAATGCATGACAACAACAAGAAGAACAACAACAG
Organism: Musca vetustissima; assembly: GCF_032173495.1. NCBI lineage: Eukaryota > Metazoa > Arthropoda > Insecta > Diptera > Muscidae > Musca > Musca vetustissima. The sequence goes on from NW_026875196.1 coordinate 23,714, forward strand.
CAACACTAACATATTCTACTTGTCATCATCAAGATAAGGAACAAAAATGTCAGAAATATTATGACTTTGTATGATTCCATCCGCCAAAAAAGCAGCTCAAGACGCTGATTGAGGGTCTTGGATTTTGCTTTCCTGAACAAAGGAAGTTTGCAAAAAAAAGCCATGCTGTCTGCTGTGTCACTTGATTTGTCCCCCTCCTTTTCCTATTCCCACCCCCCCAACATCGTCATCAGTCTTTTGTGTGTGTGGCAAATAGCTTGTCTTAATTGTCAATTGATTAGTGGGGTCATGGTGCTAGTAGGAGGATGAGAAGCAACAACGTCGTCTTCTTGGTATCCAACAACGACACGCGTTCGCCATGCCATCGAATTGATGGTTCGCACAAAAACCGGAAGTTGTGACCAAAAGATGAACTTGTCATTTGACTTTTGTAGATGCTAAAATTATTATTACTAATCTACTTCTTTTTGTTTTCTTGGATAGATGCAAAAAAATGTTCTCACATTGTTTGCAATTTTCAAAAAAAAAAAAACTTAACTTCAACGAAAAACAATTGGGCAAGATGTTCGACAAATTTATTTGCTGCCCGCTGGTGAGAGCCACTTGTGGGTTCAGCATACACGCCGCACAACAACGCCAGAACTCCACTTCAAATACAATTCAATTTGCCAGGACTCCTCCTGACAGCCCAAATGGTAGGTAGCTATACGAACAGAACGACAGCAGCAGCAACAACATTAAAAGAAGTTCAACGTTGAAGTGCCGAGATGAGCACTTGAAGTTTCTCACCAGAGCACAATCACAGCACTTTGTTAGAGCAAATCAAAGTTAAACAAAGCCCAGGCATTCTTCCGATTGAACTCACCCTCACTTCGTTCGCATTGTGTGTGAATGTTCGATAATGGAAACCATGGCAACCAAAAAATGATTTTCTTGCATGTTGTGCCAATTGCCAAAGTCCTTGCAGTGCAAAGATTTTTTGGCTAAGGCTGACCAGTGGTGGCACAGTGGGAGGAAACGTGGATTTTAGAAAAATATTTTTTCAAGGACCAAAACCAAGGCGTGGATTTTTTAAAGAATATTTTTTCAAGGACCAACCCAAAAGGCGTGGATTTTTAAAGAATATTTTTTCAAGGACCAACCCAAAAGGCGTGGATTTTTTAAAGAATATTTTTTTCAAGGGCCAACACCAAGGCGTGGATTTTTTAAAGAATATTTTTTTCAAGGGCCAACACCAAGGCGTGGATTTTTTAAAGAATATTTTTTTCAAGGGCCAACACCAAGGCGTGGATTTTTTAAAGAATATTTTTTTCAAGGGCCAACACCAAGGCGTGGATTTTTTAAAGAATATTTTTTTCAAGGGCCAACACCAAGGCGTGGATTTTTTAAAGAATATTTTTTTCAAGGGCCAACACCAAGGCGTGGATTTTTTAAAGAATATTTTTTTCAAGGGCCAACACCAAGGCGTGTTCAAGGACTTCACAAAATTCCTCCCATTGTGTCCTGTTTCACAAGGATTTCGAAATTCTCGAAATGCGTTTTCTCACTGCCTCCGATTTTTTGGCAGTGTTTTAGTCGCAATCATTGCCGTTTTTTTTGCTTTCTTTTTTCTTGTTGTTGTCGGCAACATTTGTACGTTTGGCATTTCGCAGGCACTTAACTTCAATTGTAAGCAGTCAATTGGAATCAATAAGACCATTTTATGTGTTATTCAACACACAATTGAATCCATTTGCAAAGATAGCCGGCAAATGAGCGGGAATATTTGTTCGACAGCGTACACAGCAGCCCAAGAATCGGTGGTCGGCTGTTGTTATCCTAAGTGAAAAAAAATATCCCCCAAAAAATAAGGATATGAGAAACGTGTGTACGTTTCTGTACACACACTCACTCACACGGCATACAAATCAAGGACCATTAAGGGACCAAGTACTTCTTCAGAATTTACGATGTTGTAAAACTGCAAGTAAATTTCGATCTCTCCTTGTGTGTGTATGTGTGAGTATTTGTTAGTCTGCTTGTGGTTAGAAGTGTTGAAAACATATTTCATTTCGATTCATTGATGATGACAACTTCTGCCTCCAGCCAACCGTGGCCATTTGAACGGCCATGTCCCAGCAAACGATGAGAAAATCTTTTTGGGATTTGTTGTTTTTTTTCGTTTTAATGTTAATTTGTAATTTAACCCTTAATGTCATCGATTGTGTGCGTATTTACATCCACTGATGCTGTTGTTGTTCTTGTTGTGTGTTTCCGTTTTTGTTTAACTGGAAAATGACCCTACATAAGATGCTGATTATGGGCTGTTTGCTTAAATGACGAAAGACTGACGTCGTCGTCATCGTCTGCAAGGCAGAGATTACGCTGGAAATCGAAACTAGAGGCGGTTTGGTAATAAATTTCACAAACATTACTTTTTTTGCCTAAAATTGATTTTTATGTCCTTCCATTGTTCGGTTGGTTGGGCAATAATTTTAACTGAGATGTAAATGTCAATGTTTTACATTTTTAAACCTTTTTTCCGCTCTGCATCAACATGTTTGTGTGTGTGTGAATTTTTTTGCGTCTTGACTTTTGTTAGTGCCCTTTTTTGTGGAAAGATCGAGGTTAATTTGTCGAACATAAATTGAGATGTTACTTCCGAAGGATTAAATGTGAAAAAAAGGAAGGATCAGTATTTTATTGCATTCCTTATAACCATAAAATGATCGTAATCAAAAAGGATTGTGTAATGGATGCAATATTAGAAGGGGTTTATGAACAAATGAATTTTGAAGCAAGCTAATATCCTAAAATGGGTTTCAAGAACTAGTAGAGTCAGAAAAGTGGGCTAAGATTTTTTAAATAGATTTTTAAAAGACTTTGAGGCCTCCGGACGTGGATTTTTTAATAGAATTTTTCAAGGATTTTCAGGCCTACAGGCGTGGATTTTTTAAATAGAATTTTTCAAGGATTTTCAGGCCTACAGGCGTGGATTTTTTAAATAGAATTTTTCAAGGATTTTCAGGCCTACAGGCGTGAATTTTTTGAATAAAACTTTTCAAGGATTTCTAGGCCTCCAGGCGTGGATTTTTTAAATAGATTTCTAGGCCTCCAGGCGTGGATTTTTTAAATAGATTTCTAGGCCTCCAGGCGTGGATTTTTTAAATAGATTTCTAGGCCTCCAGGCGTGGATTTTTTAAATAGATTTCTAGGCCTCCAGGCGTGGATTTTTTAAATAGATTTCTAGCCCTCCAGGCGTGGATTTTTTAAATAGATTTCTAGGCCTCCAGGCGTGGATTTTTTAAATAGATTTCTAGGCCTCCAGGCGTGGATTTTTTAAATAGATTTCTTCAAGGATTTCTAGGCCTCCAGGCGTGGATTTTTTAAATAGATTTCTTCAAGGATTTCTAGGCCTCCAGGCGTGGATTTTTTAAATAGATTTCTAGCCCTCCAGGCGTGGATTTTTTAAATAGATTTCTTCAAGGATTTCTAGGCCTCCAGGCGTGGATTTTTTAAATAGATTTCTTCAAGGATTTCTAGGCCTCCAGGCGTGGATTTTTTAAATAGATTTCTTCAAGGATTTCTAGGCCTCCAGGCGTGGATTTTTTAAATAGATTTCTTCAAGGATTTTTAGGCCTCCAGGCGTGGATTTTTTAAATAGATTTCTTCAAGGATTTCTAGGCCTCCAGCCGTGGATTTTTTAAATAGATTTCTTCAAGGATTTCTAGGCCTCCAGGTGTGGATTTTTTTAAATAGATTTCTTCAAGGCTATGTCTTTCAGGGGTAAAAAATATAGCCATAGACATTTTTCACACAAAAGTCAGGGTCCATTAGACCCGCTAAATATTGACCGATCTTTATCAAAACAGGCATGCTTATTCTTTGGCCCGATGTAAAAGTTCACGATGATTGGGCCATAATTGCGGTCTCTGGAGCGACCAGAAAATCAGACAAAAATAAAGTTTTTGATCCATTTCACGCCCTAAATAATAACCGATCTTTACCAAAAACAATAGGGGTCTGAAGATTGGTCCATAACTATGGCCTGTATCGTGTTTACAAATTATAATGGACAGACGGACGGATACAAATGTCTAGATCGACTCAGCTAGTCGAGATATGATGATCGGTATACTTAAATGTGGGTCTAGGACCAATATTTCGCGGCGTCACAAACTCTTAGAGCTGCACAAAGCTATAATACCATGACAACATAGTTGTGTAGGGTATAATTACTTACAGAAACATTTGATAAATTATTCATTTACAAACCATGTGCTAATAAAAATACTTCTCCCGAACAATACCATTGAGCATAATTTGGTAACAATTAAACAAAAGAATTTGTTTATGCATCAATTTACATCATCTCTATCTCTGATCAAAAGCCGACATGGCCCAAATACAATTTAACACAAAATAAAAAAAAATAACATGATGAGAATTGTGTTGACCAGGCCCATTGCAAAGACTGTGAAGAGAGAGACATACCAAAAGGAGGGTTTTTTAACCAAAAAATTGAAACGTAACGAAACTCCAACCATGACACATTATAATAATATTGCGATTATAACTTAACTGGGCATTCATTCATTTTATGGCCGGTTCGTCGGATAGCTGACTGACCGACTGATGCTCTCAAAAAAAGCACCAATAACCAAATTGTGGCAGCCTGGCTCTAAACAATAACCAAACAAAACAATAACAGTGGCATTCAGCCGCACATTCATTTGCTCCAACATACCGTCAGACACACAAACACACTTCATAAAATTGGGCTGGGGAGAGAAAACAAAACTCACCTGGCCGACGACTGAATGGCTGCCATGACAATCGTGACTGCCATTGTTTGGGCCATTTTTCTTTTCATTTTTTTTCTTCGTCGTTCTTTCTTTACGTTACTTTAACTACTCTTTTTCATTCTTTCTTTCTTTGTGTGATGATGGTGTTTCGTCTTGGTTTATATTCCCCACAAGTCTGTTGTTGCTACAACAATAACAACAACAGCATGTGTGCAGGCATGTATAACCCCCATTGTCGATGTGGAGTTTCACACTGTAATTAAGGTAACACCGCAACAATAGCAGCACTCACTAACTCACCTTGCCGCCAAACAATCCACAAACTATTTTCCATAACAATGGAGAATATTCCCTCTCTCACCTATTCTATGCCGGGCTATAATGTACTCGATACAATTCGAATGCAAGAATAAAACGAATAAAATGGAGAAGGAGGAGGAGAAACGAATTGGTGTTCTGTACAGGGTTGGGGGAAATTCTTTAAAAAATCCACGCCTTGTATAGAGCCTTGAAAAAATATTCTTTAAAAAATCCACGCCTTAATGGAGGCTCAGAAAATATTCTTTAAAAAATCCACGCCTTAATGGAGGCTCAGAAAATATTCTTTAAAAAATCCACGCCTTAATGGAGGCTCAGAAAATATTCTTTAAAAAATCCACGCCTTAATGGAGGCTCAGAAAATATTCTTTAAAAAATCCACGCCTTAATGGAGGCTCAGAAAATATTCTTTAAGAAATCCACGCCTTAATGGAGGCTCAGAAAATATTTTTTAAAAAACCCACGCCTTAATGGAGGCTCAGAAAATATTCTTTAAAAAATCCACGCCTTGTATAAAGCCTTGAAAAAATATTCTTTAAAAAAGCCACGCCTTGTATAGAGCCTTGAAAAAATTCTTTAAAAAATCCACGCCTTGTATAGAGCCTTGAAAAAATATTCTTTAAAAAATCCACGCCTTGTATAGAGCCTTGAAAAAATATTCTTTAAAAAAGCCACGCCTTGTATAGAGCCTTGAAAAAATTCTTTAAAAAATCCACGCCTTGTATAGAGCCTTGAAAAAATATTCTTTAAAAAATCCACGCCTTGTATAGAGCCTTGAAAAAATATTCTTTAAAAAAGCCACGCCTTGTATAGAGCCTTGAAAAAATTCTTTAAAAAATCCACGCCTTGTATAGAGCCTTGAAAAAATATTATTTAAAAAATCCACGCCTTGTATAGAGCCTTGAAAAATATTCTTTAAAAAATCCACGCCTTGTATAGAGCCTTGAAAAATATTCTTTAAAAAATCCACGCCTTGTATAGAGCCTTGAAAAATATTCTTTAAAAAATCCACGCCTTGTATAGAGCCTTGAAAAAATATTTTTTAAAAAATCCACGCCTTGTGTAGAGCCTTGAAAAAATATTCTTTAAAAAAGCCACGCCTTGTATAGAGCCTTAAAAAAAATATTCTTTAAAAAAGCCACGCCCTGTATAGAGCCTTGAAAAAATATTCTTTAAAAAAGCCACGCCTTGTATAGAGCCTTGAAAAAGCCGACATGGCCCAAATACAATTTAACACAAAATAATATGAGGAGAATTTCTTTAAAAAATCCATGCCTTGTATAAAGCCTTGAAAAAATATTCTTTAAAAAAGCCACGCCTTGTATAGAGCCTTGAAAAAATATTCTTTAAAAAAGCCACGCCTTGTATAGAGCCTTAAAAAATATTCTTTAAAAAAGCCACGCCTTGTATAGAGCATTGAAATAATATTCTTTAAAAAATCCACGCCTGAAGGTCCCTTAAAGAAAATATTCTTTAAAAAATCCACGACTTAATAGAGACTCAGAAAATATTCTTTAAGAAATCCACGCCTTAATGGAGGCTCAGAAAATATTCTTTAAGAAATCCACGTCTTAATGGAAGCTCAGAAAATATTCTTTAAAAAATCCACGCTTTAATGGAGGCTCAGAAAATATTCTTTAAAAAATCCACGCCTTAATGGAGGCTCAGAAAATATTCTTTAAGAAATCCACGTCTTAATGGAGGCTCAGAAAATATTCTTTAAAAAATCCACGCTTTAATGGAGGCTCAGAAAATATTCTTTAAAAAATCCACGCCTTAATGGAGGCTCAGAAAATATTTTTTAAAAAACCCACGCCTTAATGGAGGCTCAGAAAATATTCTTTAAAAAATCCACGCCTATGGTCTAATGGTGCCACAAAAAATATTTTTTAAAAATCCAGGCCTATGGTCTGATGCTACCTCAGAAAATATTCTTTAAAAAATCCGGGCCTATGGTCTAATGGAGCCTCAGAAAATATTCTTTAAAAAATCCGGGCCTATGGTCTAATGGAGCCTCAGAAAATATTCTGTTAAAAAATCCACGCCTATGGTCTAATGGAGCCTCAGAAAATATTCGTTTAAAAAATCCACGCCTATGGTCTAATGGAGCCTCAGAAAATATTCTGTTAAAAAATTCACGCCTATGGTCTAATGGAGCCTCAGAAAATATTCTGTTAAAAAATCCACGCCTATGGTCTAATGGAGCCTCAGAAAATATTCTGTTAAAACATCCACGCCTATGGTCTAATGGAGCCTCAGAAAATATTCGTTTAAAAAATCCACGCCTATGGTCTAATGGAGCCTCAGAAAATATTCGTTTAAAAAATCCACGCCTGTGGTCTAATGGAGCCTCAGAAAATATTCTTTAAAAAATCCACGCCTATGGTCTAATGGAGCCTCAGAAAATATTCTTTAAAATATCCACGCCTATTGTCTAATGGTGCCACAGAAAATATTCTTTAAAAAATCCACGCCTATGGTCTAATGGTGCCACAGAAAATATTCTTTGAAAAATCCACGCCTATGGTCAGATGCTACTTCGGAAAATATTCTTTAAAAAATCCACGCCTATGATGGTGCGCAGAAAATATTAATTTTTTATTTTTCTTATCTTTTCAGGTTTTCAATTATTATCGGATCGAAGCCTTCCATGACATCGGTAATCAAGGGTAAGTCAACTTGTAATTTACTATTTATTTTTTTGCCCCACTGTGTTCCATAGTGGCCCTTTTTTGTTGTATTGGTTGAATAGTGTTATATATGTTGACCATATAAATTATGCTACCGCATTGCAATAGTATCAAGTGTTAATGTGTGAGTGTTTTATGTTATTGTTATTACAACAACATCAACATTTTCCCTTATTTTCTGGATTACTTCACATCTACATACTATGACAGGCCGTGCAATATATACAATTAAATACAAATTATTTATATTACACAGATGCAGTTGCCCTGGCCAATGTTAGCACCAAAAGCACCTACCACCAGCTAACCTACTAGTCGTTCGAATCCACCAACCAACCAACCAGCCAATACCTCTTTGCCTTATAATTGAGTTATGAAACAATACAATTACGAATCATTAGTTAATTTTTATAGTTTTGAAAACGATTGCCTTTCTTCACTGAATGGCTGGCTGACTGCCTGGTTGGCTGGCTGCCCGACTTGGCTGTCTCAATGACTGACTGAAATTTTAGAGGGGATGACAGTCGAAAAAGTTGCTGTTCACGGTTTATCTTTTCTCCAGCAACAACAACAACAGAAAAAGGTGATCACTTTAGTTGCGGCTTGTTGAAAAATAACACGATAACTTAGTACAGCATAATTAAGCGTTACAATTTTATTATTCTGCTCATAGTCGATTGTCTTGGTGTTGTTGTTGCTGCTGTCTTCTCTTTCTGAAAAGAAAATGAAACCTTTTGTTCGAAATGATCTGTATTTTTTCCTTCTTTCCTTTTTAATATTTATAAGACTGAAATATTACCATATTTTGTGTAAGGGTGGAGGGTAGGCTAGAGGCAGGGTAAGAGAGGCATTGAAATATTTATTTAAGTTCCATTTTTGTCTTTTGTTGCCATAATTATAACAGTTTAGTTTACTGAATTGTTCCACTAAAGATGTTTGATTATTTTTGTTTTATTGTTTGATCATTCATGGTTTGTTAATATTATGAACTGAAAACTGAATGTTTAGGGTTTTTTTTGGTGAGAGTCTAATATAATATGGGTCGGAATTTTCGGAGGCATCCTCATAATCTTGGATTTTTGTAAGGATAGTTTCTGAGGCACCATCAGACCAAAGGCGTGGATTTTTTAAAGAATATTTTCTGCGGTACCATCAGACCATAGGCGTGGATTTTTTAAACGAGTATTTTCTGAGGCACTATCAGATCAAAGGCGTGGATTTTTTAAACGAATATTTTCTGAGGTACCATCAGACCATAGGCGTGGATTTTTTAAAGGAATATTTTCTGAGGTACTATCAGACCATAGGCGTGGATTTTTTAAACGAGTATTTTCTGAGGTACCATCAGACCATAGGCATGGATTTTTAAACAAATATTTTCGGTGGCACCATTAGACCATAGGCGTGGATTTTTTAAACGAATATTTTCTGAGGTACCATTAGACCATAAGCGTGGATTTTTTAAACGAATATTTTCTGAGGTACCATCAGACCATAGGCATGGATTTTTAAACAAATATTTTCGGTGGCACCATTAGACCATAGGCGTGGATTTTTTAAACGAATATTTTCTGAGGTACCATTAGACAATAAGCGTGGATTTTTTAAACGAATATTTTCTGAGGTACCATTAGACCATAAGCGTGGATTTTTTAAACGAATATTTTATGTGGCTCCATTAGACCATAGGCGTGGATTTTTTAAAGAATATTTTATGTGGCTCCATTAGACCATAGGCGTGGATTTTTTAAAGAATATTTTCTGTGGCACCATTAGACCATAGGCGTGGATTTTTTAAAGAATATTTTCTGTGGCACCATTAGACCATAGGCGTGAATTTTTTAAACGAATATTTTCTGAGGCTCCATTAGACCATAGGCGTGGATTTTTTAAACGAATATTTTCTGAGGCTCCATTAGACCATAGGCGTGGATTTTTTAAAGAATAATTTCTGAGGCTCCAATAGGCGTGGATTTTTTAAAGAATAATTTCTGAGGCTCCAATAGGCGTGGATTTTTTAAAGAATAATTTCTGAGGCTCCAATAGGCGTGGATTTTTTAAAGAATAATTTCTGAGGCTCCAATAGGCGTGGATTTTTTAAAGAATATTTTCTGTGGCACCATTAGACCATAGGCGTGGATTTTATAAACGAATATTTTCTGAGGTACCATCAGACCATAGGCGTGGATTTTATAAACGAATATTTTCTGAGGTACCATCAGAACATGGGCGTGGATTTTTTAAACGAATATTTTCTGAGGCACCATTAGACCATAGGCGTGGATTTTATAAACGAATATTTTCTGAGGTACCATCAGAACATAGGCGTGGATTTTTTAAAGAATATTATCTTAGGCTCAATTAAGGCCTGCATTTTTTGAAAGAATATTTTCTGAAGCTCCATTATGGCCTGGATTTTTTTAAAGAATATTTTCTGAGGCTCCATTAAGGCCTGGATTTTTTAAAGAATATTTTCTGAGGCACCATTGACCATAGGCGTGGATTTTTTAAAATAATATTTTCTCAGGATATTTTCTGGGTTTTTTAAAGAATATTGTCTGAGGATATTTTCTGGATTTTTTTAAAGAATATTTTCTAGATTTTTTTAAAGAATGTTTTCTGGATTTTTTTAAAGAATATTTTCTGAGGATATTTTCTGGATTTTGTGTTTAAGATTATTTTCCGACCCACTCTATTCCACAATTTCAATTCTACCCAGGCATTGGCTGGGTCTTGGGTGCGTGCGTGTTTTCGTCAATTATTATTTTTATTATTTGTTAAGGTGTTTGTTGTTTAATGTTGTTTGGTGTTCTTTTGAATAAAAGCAAACACCATTAGTTGGCATATTCTCGTATTTGTAGATCGTTCGGAATGAAATAAAAAAATACTGATAGTCACTTTAACGTCTTCGTGGTCTTCAGCGAGGGACTCACAACAATTTCCAATACATTGGTTTTGAACAAAAAAGCGAAACGGTTTCACATTTTATTTTTCATTGCTCTTCGACAAAGGTGGGCATTTTCGTTTCGTCTTATTATTTTTATCATTTGTTGCGGTCGGTGCGGTACAAACCCGTAAAGGGTACTCATTAGATACGTCGGCTGTTAAATACTGTGTGTTATTTTATTTCTGTTATACCCCTACCTCAGCACACACCATTATTAAATGGTGGTGTGTTTTGTTTTCTGTTTAAAGCTAAAGAATAAGAAAATGGGTGGTTTTGTTATTTTAGCAGCTTACAAATAATTGAATCAACAACCAACAGCATTCTTCTGCTCCATCATTACCTTTGGACATACGAAACGAAAGAAAAACAAGGAGAAGAAGAAGCATTTAAGCCATGTTTAGTTCACTTGTGTTGTTGCTGTTGTTGTTGCATATACGAAGGGTGTATGTTTTCCGTTTAAGTTCAAAAGTCTTTAAATAAACACAAGAAGTCCACACCATGACAATGTGGATGATGACCACGCACGCCGCTGCTGCTGAGCATGATGATGACGATAAGGAGTAGGAGGATCAAGACTAGTCAGCCTAATGTCAGAAAATTATTTCTGTAGCGCCTCCTCATTCATTTAAACGGTTTTATTTGTGGTGTTAATGTTCGGCCATTTGGGATTAACCACCGTGAAAAGAAAAGTTCCAAGAATGAAAATAACTACGTATATTATTTTTCGCAGGGGCATGTATAATTTGTAACTTTGTAATGGTTTTTAAGAGTTAAGAACTTTAAATGTTTTTCTATTGTTTTTCTTACTTTGAGGTTGGACTAAGAAATTTGCAAATAATTTGTGAGATGACTTGCGGAAAAATTAGGTAAACCTATTTTTCTAAGAAAAATTCCCGGAACATTTTTTCTGAGGCACCATTAGGATCCTAAGCATGGATATTAGAAAGAATATTTTGTGAGGCATAAGGAGATCTATTAGGAAGAATTTTTTAATAATATTTTCTGAGGCATCATCACACGCGTAGGAGTGCATATTTGAAATATAATGTCTGAGGCCTCACCAGAACGATAATCGTCGGTTTTAAAAGACAATTTTCTGAGCCATTATCATGTTCATAAGCGTGGATTTTTAAAGAAATTTTTCTGAGGCACCATAAGCGTGGATTTTTAAAGAAATTTTTCTGAGGCACCATAAGCGTGGATTTTTAAAGAAATTTTTCTGAGGCACCATAAGCGTGGATTTTTAAAGAAATTTTTCTGAGGCACTTGGTCCATAAACTTGGATGTAAAAAAAATTTTTGAGGTACCACAAGGTCCATAAGCTTGGATTAAAAAAAATTTAGGAAAAAAAATCGAAGGCACCATCTGGTCCGTAAGCGTGGATTTTTTTAAAGAAAAATTTCTGAGGCAACATCAGGTCAGTAAGCGTGGATTTTTTGAACAAAATTTTCTGAGGCAACATCAGGTCCATAAGCATGGATTTTTTTTAAAGTAAAATAGCTGAGGCACCATCGGGTCCATAAGCATGGATTTTTTTAAAGAAAAACATTTGAGGCAACGTCAGGTCCATAAGCATGGATTTTTTAAAGAAAAATATTTGAGGCACCATCAGGTTCATAAGCGTCGATTTCCAGGTCAGGTCCATAAGCCTGGATTTTTTAAAGAAAAATTTCTGAGCCACCATCAGGTCCATAAGCGTGGATTTTTTAAAGAAAAATTTCTGAGGCAATATCAGGTCCATATGCGAGGATTTGTTAAAGAAAAATTTCTGAGGCAATATCAGGTCCATATGCGAGGATTTGTTAAAGAAAAATTTCTGAGGCAATATCAGGTCCATATGCAAGGATTTGTTAAAGAAAAATTTCTGAGGCAATATCAGGTCCATATGCGAGGATTTGTTAAAGAAAAATTTCTGAGGCACCATCAGGTCCATAAGAGTCAAATATGAGGTCTATAAGCGTGTATTTTTTTAAAAAAAATCTGAGGCACAATCAGACCCCTAAAAGAGGATTTTTAAGGAAAATTTTCTGAAGCACCAGCAGCTTTATAAGCGTGGATCAGGTCCATATGCGTGGATTTTTTTAAAGAAACATATTTGAGGCATCATCAAGTTCATAAGCGTGATTTTTTTAAAGACAAATATCTGAGGTAACATCTGGTCCATAAGCGTTGATTTTTTAAGAAAAAATTCTGAGGGTTTTTGTAAGTCATCGTCAGACCTTCTTGAAGCATGAGTCTGATAATCATGGATTCCTTCGAATATGTTCTAAAGTAATCTCAGACTCAGAAGCGTGGAGTTTAAAAAACATTTCCGAAGGCTCCATCCGACATATAATTGAGGATTTGTTATGAATATTTTCTGAGGCACTTTTTTTCTCTAAACGTTGATTATTTAAAAATATTTTTAGAAACACCATCGTAAATTCATGCAGACCCTCAGATTTTGTTCTGATGCACCATCAGACCCATACGCGTGGAGACATCAACATAGAGGTAGATTTTTTAAGGAATTTTCTAAGAGACCGTTAGATCCATAAGCGTGGATTTTTTTAAGGTTTTTTTCTGTTGATTATTTAAAAATATTTTTTAGAAACACCATCATAAATTCATGCAGACCATCAGATTTTTTTCTGATGCACCATAAGCGTGAAGACATCATCATAGACGTAGATTTTTAAGGAATTTTCTAAGAGACCGTTAGATCCATAAGCGTGGATTTTTTAAAGATTTTTTTTCTGTTTCATCATCAGTCCGTATACTTGGATTTTTTTTAAGATTTTTGATCCCCCATCAGACCCATAAGCCTTAAGTTTTTGTATGATTTTTTTCTCTAAGAAACTGTCAGACTCGTAATTGTTCTACACAGATATTTTCTGAAGTACCATCTGACCCATACGCGTGGATTTTATAGACTAATATTTTCTGGCCTAATCAGACCCATTGCGAAGTCATTTTGAGGAATATTTTCTGAGGCAACATCAGACCGATAAGCTTGGATTTTATAGACGAATATTTTTTGGCATAACCCGACCCAATGGGGCGTATTTTAAGGAATATATTCTGAGAATTTTATATAGCTCAAATTTTGTTCAAATTGTATTAAGTCTTCAGAGCTTCCATAGCATTTTTATTTTATTTACACTTTTAAATGATTTGTTAGATTAGCAATATTCCTATTTTTAAATCCTCAATTGAACTATGCGAACAATGAACCCACTTAATCGCTGAGTCGTAGGCAAAACATTAATTAAACCAAACTAGAATTTGTGTGTAAACTAAATTAACAGAATTTGTGACTGTCTAACTGACAAAATAAAAGAAAACAAAATATAAAAACACGGTCGGGCATCATCGTCCATATACAACAATTGCCATGTTTGTCACAATTCGCTTGTACATTTCAATTTAATGCAATCAGAGTATCATCATTCCAATTCAATTTCCCTCATATTTCGCAGCTCTTCACAATTCTATTCTAAGAAATTTACAATAGACAGTAAAGTTGGTTGACGAGAATAACGATAACAAATGGCAAAATAGAATAAGAACATATAAAAAAACCAACTTAAGTTACATTGCCCTCTCATCTTACAATATGTTTATTTGAAATTGCAGCGAATTATTGTTATTCAGTCTTTCAATCTTTGTTGTGATTTATTCTTGCACTACGTTTTTGTAGAGAAAACAAATTAAGATCTACTTATATATATATATATATGTGTGGTTACGTTTTAGCACAGTGGGATTGTTCAGGCAATATCATGTGGACAAAACTTTCCTTTAAAACAGAGTCTTTCTAAAGAAATTAATTGAAATTAAGACGTTTTCGCTTTAGAGCTTCTATGAGTCGGCCAGACAAATTCCACCCACCAAAAACCTCTACAGCGCCTGAAAATTAAGTCTAAAATTTAAAATTAAAGAATAATATCTGTCATATACGTAGGACCTTCCAATAAGGACAAATTCTCACAAAAAGTTTTCTATAGAAATCCGAAATCAATTCCAGTGGTCTTGTAGAGGTATCAAGTCTGTCAGAGGTCTTTTGAATATAAAAAAACATTTGGCCACAATTATCTATTGTCATCTAGTGGCAAAATAATTGTCATATATCTTCTATAGATATAATATCATACCTAGGACTTCTACAAAAAATAGTCTGTCAGAAGTGTTCTATACCCTCCAGATGTACTCTATCGACAGAAGATACCATCCAGGAGTTTTTTAATATTTGAGAACTTTCATTGTAACCATTTAATGAACGAAAAACTTACACGTGTCTTTTAAATATATATGAATTTCTGTGCTATATCTATACAGGTTAGATTCTAGAGGTTCTGTCTTGAAATATACATCGGCCTTCTATTCCTCTGTTCTTTTCCATCTGTTTTTTTACTCTTATTCTTTAAATCGATCTCATCACTCCAAATTTGTATGTCCAAAATATCTTTCAGGTATCTCCCAAAGATTGCACGAAGCTCTTTTAGAACTATAATCGGAATATGTTTCAGATAAATAAGTCCTCTGCCAAGAGAAAAATCTTTCTGAGGTATTTTACAGACGGGAGATAATACCGAAGTCTTCCAAAGACAAAATCACTCACAGAAACTTTCCGCAAAGTGAAATCTCCATAGATAGTTCATAAACTGAATACCATCTTCTTCAGGCAAAAAACCTTCCAGAGGTCTTAATTTCTATAGACATTTTCATTTAGATATAGACAGTACACCTTCTGCAGGACTATATAGAAATACATTGACAGTGAAACATTTCAAAAATCTTCCATATGCGGAATACCTAGCAGAATACATTTTTAAGCAAGAAAACCTTCAATATCTTTCGTAAGAACTTCCAAAGGGAGTGAGGTAATAGTCCTGGAAACTTCTGTAGACACGCGATATTTCGTTCATATCTTAAAAAAGATCTGCCGAAGGTCTTTCACGGCTTCTATATATCTCATAGATCTGTCATATGATTTTTGTAAACCAAAAGCCTACTGGAATTATTCAAACTACAGAAAACCTTCGATTGAAGTTCTTTAACAAAGTGTTTTAACCACTTGAAACTTCAAATTCCAAATTGATTTGAAAAATGGGGCTATGTTCATACATATGCCTGAAATGAGACGAAGCTATTTAAAAAATGAGCCTTTACTGAATATTTTCTGCGAGGAGGTTTATGACTTTCGTATAACCTGAAAAGCCTTCTTCCACATCGGTTGGAGAGGATATGAACGACTTGTCAAAGGATTTCTATAAACCAAATACCCTTCAGACGACCTACCCAAGTTATTCAAAGGACATAAAAACTTTGAAGTCTGAATAGACCGAATACTAGGCTGGAATAAGTTTCGAATCCTGGGGTTATGACTTTTAAAAGTCCTGGGGTTATGACTTTCAAAATATCTGGAATGGTCTTATAAACATTGGCCTATACCAAAAACAATTTGTGAGGATATTTATGATTTTCCGCCTTAATCCTCTGAGAGCTTCAATTGACAATTTACGATCATTTAGTCTATGCCTAGGACCATCAACCAGACCTACGTAAAAAATAACCTATATAGGAAAATTTTCTGCGAGAAGGCATTTCAATCTCGCATAACCCGTTGTGCCAAATTAAAGTTACTTAGATTAGAACCGGCGGATGAGAATGATATATTAACCAAAATGGGGCGGAATTTTGTAAAAGGACTGTGACTTATATACCCAAGTATTTGTGAAGAGGGCTTTTACCGTCTAAGAATCCCAAAATACAGCAACCTCTTATAGAAGAGAGGCTCAAAAAGCGAAACCGTTTATTGGGGATAATCCTAAATGTAAACCATTATTAAACGTTGTTGTTGGACAGAACCGGCCATGTCGGAGCTAATGCCAATACTAAAACTGCTAATAGATATAGTTTAACCCATAGAGGGGTAACACATAAAACAGCTATGATTCATCCTCCGCTAGATTCCCTGAATATTTTGCGATGTTCAGGTCAACATTTTGACTTCTAGAACTTCAAAAAATAATCCTTTATATTTTAAGCGATAATTAACTGTAGTGTCGTATGTGAACAGAATCGAACAAAACATCGTGATGCACAAAAAATAATTTTAATAAATATTTTCATAATTTTATTCATAGTTAATTTTTCGCTCGCTTTAAATGCAAATAAAAATTCTTATAACCATGAGAATGCCACTATTTTTTCCAATAAATGTAAACATTTCATTAATATCATAAATATTTACCTACTTCGCTCTTCTTTACACCTCTTTGTGATAATTTTTTCCTCTCTCTCTCTCTCTTTTTACAAAAAAAGGACAGAGCGAAAAACACCACTATTCTGTGTTCGGCTGTGTTGATGTCGTCCTCCGCCTCTCCCCTCACTTTCTAGTTGTTAGTTTTGCAACCATCTGTTTGACTACTTTTGCTCTTGCTAACAACCGAAGTCTCTCTACTCACTCGATTGTGTGGTTAGTTTTGAATTGACCAGACTGACCTCTGCATTGTGTTATAAAATTCCCATATGTATTTTCCAAATTATTTCGATATAAATGCCAAATACAATATATATGAGACAAGTTTTGATAAAACCCAAAGGAATGTTTAACATTCTATGTGACTCAAAATAAGAACTTGTATGGTAAATAAAAGAAACGGGACCTAACGTAGAAGAAAACATAAGACTAAAATAGAACAATTAAAACGACACCAAACACAGTCCAAAGTTATTTTTCCTTTCACTCTCTCTCTCTCTCTCTGGCAAGAAACCTGTATTTAAAGCAGAAATTAGGAACATTATACTAATAATTTTTTTCTCTGTAGGGGTATTAAAAAATATGCCGAATTTCCTAGATATCGTGTGCCAGGAACGTCCGTATTGTTAAAGAAATATTATCCAAATTTGAAGATACTTGGGAGAACTTCAATTAATCTCCCAAGACCTTGAAAAAATTCTGTTTATATAATATTTCATTTCATATAAAATATTTTGTAGGGATCTGCTGTTTTTATAAAAAGAATAATGTATGGTAATTTCAGGAGATCTAACCTAACCCATTGTGCACCTAAGAACGTCACATAATACTTGATAGATCAATGTACTCGCCGTAAATTATCATCATGACGATGACGACGAAGCGACGACAATAATAATAATATGATGTTGACGAATATGAAGAAGAAGAAGCAGTAGATACCTCAGTTCTATAACGGCTATTGCTACTGCACTTGTACATGATATCGTTGCTGAGTATCTGTGGCGTGTTAGGCTGGTATCCATGTCGGTCGTCTAAAAAAAATTGATACTACACTGTTGCCGTGTGCTCTCACCGAGCTCTGTGCCCTGATGTTTCGCTCAGCCGCTCACCCTCCACAAAGTCAAGTGTGTATTTTGATATCTTAAGCTTGAGATTTGTTTTGCTTTCATGAAAATCATTTTAGTAGCAGTAGCAACAACAAATTTTTGTTCAGCAACAAATAAAGATCATGTTCATCATCAGAAGAATCATTGTTGAGCTACTGCCCTGCCTCGTATGACTACGAGGATGATGATGATGATGATCTTCTCCACGATGATTTCGTATCAGGTTTGCTGGCAACACAATTCCATTCAAGATGCCAATTATGGTCTCATTATCCAATCAGAGTAAATTTATTTGTTTGTCCAACAGTCGCAACTAAATATAGAGAGTAGATATTTTTGCCATCTGCTGGTTTGTTTATTTGTTGTGATCCGTTTTATTTTTTTCAATTTTTTTGTCGAGTGAGAGGAATTTCTTTAGAATCTTTTATTGCTGTCACTGAAATATATATTTTCGTAATGTTGTTGTTAATTTCAATTATTAGATCAGTTCGTGGTAGCAGCAACCTCCTTACTGATAATCTCTGCAACTTCGTTCGCCTTAATTGAGCGCAAATTGTGTAGACATATGGAATAATTTGTAAATAACGAAAAATACAACATTATATCAGAGATTTATAGTGGTAAAATAAATAATGCAATTGCTCACGCAGATTCCGATATTATGAGGAGCCTGGAATTTACTGTTATTAAGGGAAGATGTGCACATCGGCGTTAAGTGCCACTCCAGCCATTAAAATGCATGAATACAAATGTGTGAAAATTTAATGGAATTGAATATAAATCTAAATAACGAAGGGATTAGAGTACAAAATATATATGTCATATACATACAAATAGCTAACCAGATCATGAATTATCTGTCGGCGAAATAAACAATAATATGTATTCTGGATCAGAATAAAATTCTATACTTTTTTTGTCTTTAAATTCTAATATTTAATTTTACCTTCCACAAAAATATCCACCATTGCTCATCGAAAACCCCGAAAAGTATACATACTAATTACTTACACAGCTAGCTCGTGACAGAACGTTTGTTTCATAATCCGAACATTAAAAAATATTTCCAGCCGCGTCGATCTTGTGTGCAGTTTTTTCAATTTGAAAGGCCATCCTTTGGTATGTCATCCTCTATTTGATATTTTCATCGAATTCGTGGCCTTCCCCTTCTGCGTGAACAGTAGGCTCATTTTTTAAAAGGCCTTTTGAGCCTAGGCATCCTCATCCATTCGCACAACAGGGCCTACGTAGTCGCTGCAGCTCGACATTGAGAATTTTTCTCTCAAACACTCCAAAAGTTGCCTCTGCTTGCGCTAGTACCCATGCTTTAGATCCATACATCATCACGGGTAATATCAGCGTTTTGTAGACTGCTAGTTTGGTCTGGGAGAGGTGCCCTTGCTTTTGAGTTGCTTACTATGACCATAGTAGCATCTGTTGGGTAACACTATTCTCCTTCGGATTTCAAAGCTTATGTTATGTACATAAAATCGTTCACTACCTAGAAGCTGTAGTTTTAAAATTCCACAGTTGGTCCGAGTCTACTGGCCGTCTTGGGCATTGATACCATCAGCATGGTCTTCTTGCCATTTACTGCCAGTCCCACTTTGACCGACTCCTCAATTCGTTCAAAGATGGCTGTTACCGCTCGCAATGTTCGTCCCATTACATCGATGTCGTCAGCGTAGGCGAGTAACATATGCTGTTTGGTGTACAGAGTGTCATTTCTGATCACCTTTGCGACTCGTATGACCTTTTCCAGCATGTTACACTACAAATTGTCACCTATACTGAATCCCTGTTATTGAAGAGCTCCGAGAGGTCCTTTCCAACTTTAACTGCTTACCTTGTACTAGTTAAGGTTAGCCATACTAATTTGACAGGAATGCCTAACGCAGACATAGCTTTAAACACATCTGAACGGATAGGGCTATCGAATGCGGATTTATAGTCAACGAATAGGTGGAATGTGTCGATGTGTTTTTTCGTGTTTTTTTTTCAGGATTTGGCGTAGAGTGAAAATCTGGTCAATGGTGGATTTGCCACGTCTGAAGCCACATTGGTATGGTCCAATAATGTCATTGACCACTGGCTTAAGTCGTTCACACAGCACGATGTATAGCACTTTATATGCGATGGGAAGGATACTTATTCTTCTAAAGTTGGGACATATTGTCTTGTCTCCTTTTTTGTTCACGGTCCACAAGATGCTGAGGTTCCAATCGTTGGGCATGCATTCCTCTAGCCAAATTGCAGTAATCAGTTGGTGCATGCTCCTGACCAGCATCTGACCATCGGTCTTGAATAGTTCGACTGGTAATCCACCGGCAACTGCTGTATAAAAATATTATTGGGAAAAAGAAAGCCTTTATGAAAATAAAATATGAGATCGAAGTTGACCGGCATGTACATTATACAAAGCCATTAAAAAAGTTCGATGTTTGGGTGCCACACCAATTAACAGAAAACCAGTAAGGAAAGTAGTAAAGTCGGACGGGGCCGACTATATGATACCCTTCACCACTATGGGTATATTGAACAGGACTATTAACATGAAATTGGATGAAATAAAATATGTGATATTTATCTAAATGTGAATCTACCTAGATCCATCCATAAAGTATGTAAATCGACTTCAAACAAATACTGGGTTATGTCTGTACTTCTAGAAAACGCAACTACGTAATTCTTTGCTCAATTTTGTAAGTTGTGCAAAATTTGATGTCAATCTGACTACATGAGGAGTTTGATGCCCAATTTACTTAACATCGGGCGAAAATATATATGGAAGCTCTACCCAAATATTAAGCGATTTAGTTAAAATTCTTGGTGCGTTACTTAAAATCAATCTATAATAAAAGGGAGCTATATCTAAATCTGGACCGATTTTCACGAAAAAAAGCAGACATCACTCTAGGCTCAATTCAGTACGTTAATCAAATTGGACCGATTTTCTCGAAACTTGGCAGACATCTCTCTAGGCTCATTTCAGTACGTTAAGCCAAATTTCGTGCAAATCGAAAGATATATAGCGACTTTGGTGCACCATTTACATGAAATCGGACGAAACTATATACGGGAGCTATATAGAAATCTGGACCGATTTTCTCGAAACTTGGCAGACATCTCTCTAGGCTCATTTCAGTACGTTATACCAAATTTCGTGCAAATCGAAGGATATATAGGGACTTTGGTGCACCATTTATATATGAAATCGGACGAAACTATATATGGGAGTTATATCTAAATCTGGACCGATTTTCTCGAAACTTGGCAGATATCACTCTAGGCTTAATTCAGTACGTTATGCCAAATTTCGTGCAAATCGAAAGATATATAGCGACTTTGGTGCACCATTTACATGAAATCGGACGAAACTATATATGGGAGCTATATCTAAATGTGGACCGATTTTCTCGAAACTTGGCAGACGTCACTCTAGGCTCAATTCAGTACGTTATGCCAAATTTCGTGCAAATCGAAAGATATATAGCGACTTTGTTGCACCATTTACCTAAAATCGGGCGAAACTATATATGGGAGTTATATCTAAATCTGAACCGATTTTCATGAAATTTTACACACATCACTCTAGACTCATTACAGTACGCAATGCCAAATTTCGTGCAAATCGAAGGACATATAGGGACTTTGGTACACCATTTACATTAAATCGGGCGAAACTATATATGGGAGCTATATCTAAATCTGAACCGATTTTCTCCAATTTCAATAGGGTTCGTCCTTGGGCCAAATAAGTGAACTGTACCAAATTTCATCCAAATCGGATCATAAATGCGACCTGTACTTTGTTAACAAAAATACATGGACGGACGGACAGACGGACATGCGTAAATCGACTCAGAAAGTGATTCTATGCATATTCTCAAAAGGAACCATGGGTCTATCTCGATTCCGTTTGTCTGTTACAAACATATGCACAAAAACATAATACCCTGTACCACGGTGTGGTGAAGGGTATAAAAATAGGATGGATCGAATCTCCATCTGTGAAGCCTTGGCCAAATGGCTGGAGATGAGAAATAGATCACATACGATAAACGTGTGCGAACACGATCGTAGTCAAAGAGCGGCGAAGCACCTCAAACGATGGCCAAACCAGGACCAACGGCCAGGAAGGTTCTGGGGCTTTATGTCCTTTTGGAGGATTAATTTGTGTGGTAACTCTTGATCCAGTTGAATATTTTCTGAATATGTTTTATGTTTAAAAGTCATTGAAATCATTTTTGAAGTTATTTAGATGATCTCCTGTCTCTGAAAGCCCTTCAAATCGTATGCGATTTCTAATATTCGTCAATGGATCTGTAGAAAAATTCTTATCAACTGAGCATGTGTTGAATGTCTCCGTTGAAAAGCTTCCTAATTTTTTGGAGATTCATATCAGAACTATATTCCTATATTTTTCATTTTCGCCCCAATGTTTTTTTCAGAGACTGTTAGGTCTACAAAACAGTTTCAAGACAAATCTTCTAACCAAACTGATCATTTTATAGAACCCATGAAACGGTACCGCATTTCCAACTACTGCTCTATAAGAAAATGTTGAACATAACCCCCATATAAAAGGCCATGCCATTTAAAGTATTAGTATTTTCCTAGCGACATTAATTTGACATTCCGGGTTCTTGGATTATCGGATTTCAAATATTTACCGATCTAGTTGACAGTAATTTTTCGGTGAAAATATTTAATATTTAAAAGTATTTTTGAAATACCCTATTTTAAGATTCATAAGGCAATATTCGCTTGTTTTGTTTTCAAATCTTCCAGTCCTTCATATAAATCTATTATTTTGTATTTGGATTTGAAAATATTTTATAATTAAAAAGATTTGTTTAAGTAGCAGTTTTCATAACAAATAACACCACAAAATCGCCCTCCTCCATTCAGTCGACACAATACAGACTGTGTTGCAATTGCATATCTATTCCGAATCATAAATAAATTAGCAGTTATTCTTTTCATATGAATACACAATTTTTAAATGGATTTTTATCATTTGATTAATAAATAAACCATAAATATTTCACCATATATAATTGTTGTTTTTGTTTTTAGTTATAGAAACGAATATTAAAACGTAGCTAAATTCAGGGATAATTAATATGGCACGACTGACTGACAATTGTGATCATTAATAAGCAATAAATTCTTTAGAATGAGTTGTTGTTGTTATTTTCGTTAGATTGTTTCTAACAAGACCCGGATAGTTATTGGGGTTTAGTACTTTCCTATTAAAGTCAATGGGCAAATTAACCGAATACGCTTAGTCACACATATAGAGAATGTGTGTGTGTTTTTATTTGTTTGTTCACATGTTTTTTATAACCATAACAACAACAATCCAGTCTCCAGTCCATAATTTGATTAATTCGTTAATTTGTAGTTGGAAAAATTTTAATTGAATTTGAATGGCCGAGCAAGCAAACTAATGGACCCGCCAACAAACTAAATGCATCAGAAATATGTGTGTGTGTCTGTAGAGGCACTTGGGGACGATAATAATAGTAGTTCAAATTTTTATAAGTGTGGATATTTGTTTAACGATCGCAACGATTATGAAATGCCCTACAAAACGGTACATAGAACCAATTATCTATTACAGAGCATTTCGTATTCAGGGCGGGTACCAAACTTCTTCCTAGAAGAACACCATATTTGAGGATCCCAGGACAATTTTTCCTCCGACGTTTCTCTTTATTGGTACTATGGGTCCTTCAAAAGATTAGCATTGCTTGAAAAAATGATGCTTTTAAAAATTAGAGGTCTTTGAAAAAATGATGCTTTTAAAAATTAGAGGTCTTTGAAAAAATGATGCTTTTAAAAATCCACGCCATAGAGGTCATTGAAAAAAATATTCTTTTAAAAATCCACGCCTTAGAGGTCATTGAAAAAAATATTCTTTTAAAAATCCACGCCTTAGAGGTCATTGAAAAAAATATTCTTTTAAAAATCCACGCCTTAGAGGTCATTGAAAAAAATATTCTTTTAAAAATCCACGCCTTAGAGGTCATTGAAAAAAATATTCTTTTAAAAATCCACGCCTTAGAGGTCATTGAAAAAAATATTCTTTTAAAAATCCACGCCTTAGAGGTCATTGAAAAAAATATTCTTTTAAAAATCCACGCCTTAGAGGTCATTGAAAAAAATATTCTTTTAAAAATCCACGCCTTAGAGGTCATTGAAAAAAATATTCTTTTAAAAATCCACGCCTTAGATGATGGCCCTTTGAAAAAAATATTCTTTTAAAAATCCACGCCTTAGATGATGGCCCTTTGAAAAAAATATTCTTTTAAAAATCCACGCCTTAGAGGTCATTGAAAAAAATATTCTTTTAAAAATCCACGCCTTAGAGGTCATTGAAAAAAATATTCTTTTAAAAATCCACGCCTTAGAGGTCATTGAAAAAAATATTCTTTTAAAAATCCACGCCTTAGAGGTCATTGAAAAAAATATTCTTTTAAAAATCCACGCCTTAGAGGTCATTGAAAAAAATATTCTTTTAAAAATCCACGCCTTAGAGGTCATTGAAAAAAATATTCTTTTAAAAATCCACGCCTTAGAGGTCATTGAAAAAAATATTCTTTTAAAAATCCACGCCTTAGAGGTCATTGAAAAAAATATTCTTTTAAAAATCCACGCCTTAGAGGTCATTGAAAAAAATATTCTTTTAAAAATCCACGCCTTAGAGGTCATTGAAAAAAATATTCTTTTAAAAATCCACGCCTTAGAGGTCATTGAAAAAATTATTCTTTTAAAAATCCACGCCTTAGAGGTCTTTGCAAAAATGATTCTTTAAAAAATCCACGCCTTAGAGGTCTTTGAAAAATGATGCTTTTAAAAATCCATGCCTTAGAGGTCTTTGAAAAAATGATGCTATTAAAAATCCACGCCTTAGACGTCTTTGAAAAAATTATGCTTTTAAAAATCGACGCCTTAGAGGTCATTGAAAAAATTATTCATTTAAAAATCCACGCCTTACAGGTTATTGAAAAAATTATTCTTTTAAAAATCCACGCATTAGAGGTAATTGAAAAAATTATTCTTTTAAAAATCCACGCCTTAGAGGTCATTGAAAAAATTATTCTTTTAAAAATCCACGCCTTAGAGGTCATTGAAAAAATTATTCTTTTAAAAATCCACGCCTTAGAGGTCTTTGAAAAAAGGATGCTTTTAAAAATCTACGCCTTAGAGGTCCCTGAAAAATGATTCTTTTAAAAATCTACGCCTTAGAGGTCCCTGCAAAAATGATTCTTTAAAAAATCCATCCTTAGAGGTCCCTGAAAAATGATTCTTTTAAAAATCCACGCCTTAGAGGTCTTTGAAAAAATGATGCTTTTAAAAATCCACGCCTTAGAGGTCTTTGAAAAAATGATTCTTTTAAAAATCCACGCCTTAGAGGTCTTTGAAAAAATTATTCTTTTAAAAAAACACGCCTTAGAAGTCCCTGAAAAATGATGATTTTAAAAAATCCTCTCCTATCTATGGAAGACCTCTTTATCGATTTATAGAAGAGCTCTTTCCCTCTTCTGTCTGTTGAAGATAATTCCCTTTTCTATCTGTCGAAATGGGTCCCTCTAACTTCCATATGTCACAAGTATTTTTACCCAGTTCATCTCTAATTGTAGGGTATAGCCGATAAAAAACAATCAACTAGACATAGTTAAGCTAACGCCAACAAGACAACCTCATAGACCAAGTGAAAGGTTATGATCCGCTGTGCTCCTATCCTTACCCCTCGTAATAAAATTAACGCTTATATGTGTTATGATCAATTATCGTTGTTGTTGGCTACTCATATGAGAGCTATAAACAGCAACAACAATTCTAATTAATTTTATTTTAGGGGTATGTTCACGCATCGAATTATGCGTGTCTATGATGTTGTTGCTGCTGACCATGATGAAAGGAAATTAAACATAAATTTATGGTTTTATAACAATATTAATTATTTTAGTAAACAATTTACAAATAAAGGAAGAGGAAAATAACAACAAATCAACAGAAAAATTAGATGGCTTTTCATTTATTTCAAAAGGCCATTATGAAGTCCACTTTTGTGGATAGTGGTATTTATTTTTGGCAAAAAATGCGGGCCCATAGAATTTTTTTTGTGTTTATTTACAAATTAATAAAGTCCAGATGAAATAAAAAGAAAAATAAATTTTCCCAAAAAAAAAATCATCATAAGAATACTCCAGCACAAAATGCTTAATATCCTCCTCCTAATACCATTAATGCTCACACTGCTAGTTCTGGCCCCTGTCAATGCTGTCTAATTAAAAAATAATTTCACAAATGAGGGCATTAGGAAAACTAAGAAAGAACTTTGCCCTGGAAGTAGTTACACACTAAGATGTAAAAACGAATAGAAAGAAAAATAACAACAACAACAGCAAACATACATATCTACACATTCTCCATAGGGACAGACAAATCGTACAAATAGTTAAATGGATGAATAAACACAGGAGACCTGTTGCATGACCCCAAACGATGAGTCGCTTCGATTCGGGTGAGTGAGGAGGGAATGACGTTGCGGAGAGCGGCAGCATTGGTGTTAATTGTACGTCTTTGACTATCCGAAACCAAATACATGACACTAACGCCACACATTTCAATTTTTTGTTGTTGTTTTTGTGTTTCAGTTTTTCGGTTTAGTTAGGGTGTAGCAGGACAGGAAGAACAGTGGTTCAATTTTGAGGAAGTAAAATGCACGGAAATCCCCTACTATTTATAGGAGAATTCTGACTTCTCTCTATAGATGAGCTGTCTCTTCTTTACACCAAAGAGCTCTTCCTTCTATCCATACAAGAGCTTTCTCTTTTATCTATAGATGAGCTCTCTCTTCTATTTATAGATGAGCTCTCTCTTCTATCTATAGAAGAGCTCTCTCTTCCATCTATAGAAGAGCTCTCTCTTCTATCTATAGAAGATCCCTCTCTTCTATCTACAGAAGAGCTCTCTCTCTCTTCTATCTATAGAAGAGTTCTCTCTCTTCTATCTATAGAAGAGCTCTCTCTTCTATCTATAGAAGAGCTCTGTCTTCTATCTATAGAAGAGTTCTCTCTTCTATCTATAGAAGAGCTCTCTCTTCTATCTATAGAAGAGCTCTCTCTTCTATCTATAGAAGAGCTCTCTCTTCTATCTATAGAAGAGCTCTCTCTTCTATCTATAGAAGAGCTCTCTCTTCTGTCTATAGAAAATCTCTATATCCTATCTATAAAAAATCTATTTCTTCTATCTGTAGAAGAGCTCTCTCTTCTATCTATAGAAGAGCTCTCTCTTCTATCTATAGAAGAGCTCTCTCTTATATCTATAGAAGAGCTCTCTCTTATATCTATAGAAGAGCTCTCTGTCTACTATATATAGAAGAGCTCTCTGTCTACTATATATAGAAGAGCTCTCTCTTCTATATACAGAAGAGCTCTCCCTACTATATATAGAAGAGCTTTCTCTTCTATCTATAGAAGAGCTCTCTCTCTATCTATAGAAAACCTTTCTTTTCTATCTATAGAAAAGCTTTCTCTTCTATCTGTAGAAGAGGTCTCTCTCTTCTATCTGTAGAAGAGGTCTCTCTCTTCTATCTGTAGAAGAGGTCTCTCTCTTCTATCTATAGAAGAGTTCTCTCTTCTATCTATAGAAGAGTTCTCTCTTCTATCTATAAAAGAGGTCTCTCTCTTCTATCTATAGAAGAGGTCTCTCTCTCTTCTATCTATAGAAGAGGTCTCTCTCTCTCTTCTATCTACAGAAGAGCTTTCTCTTCTATCTATAGAAGAGCTCTCACTTCTATCTATAGAAGAGCTCACTCTTCCATCTATAGAAGAGCTCACTCTTCCATCTATAGAAGAGCTCACTCTTCTATCTATAGAAGAGCTCACTCTTCTATCTATAGAAGAGCTCACTCTTCTATCTATAGAAGAGCTCACTCTTCTATCTATAGAAGAGCTCACTCTTCTATCTATAGAAGAGCTCACTCTTCTATCTATAGAAGAGCTCACTCTTCTATCTATAGAAGAGCTCACTCTTCTATCTATAGAAGAGCTCACTATTCTATATATAGAAGAGCTCACTCTTCTATCTATAGAAGAGCTCACTCTTCTATCTATAGAAGAGCTCACTCTTCTATCTATAGAAGAGCTCTCTCGCTTCTATCTATGGAAGAGCTCTCTCTACTATCTATAGAAGAGCTCTCTCTCTTCTATCTATAGACGAGCTCTCTCTTCCATCTATAGAAGAGCTCTCTCTTCTATCTATAGAAGATCCCTCTCTTCTATCTACAGAAGAGCTCTCTCTCTCTTCTATATAGGTGAAGAGTTCTCTCTTCTATATGTAGAAGAGCTTTCTCTTCTATATGTAGAAGAGCTTTCTCTTCTATCTATTGAAAAGCTTTCTCTCTCTTGTATCTGTAGAAGAGGCTCTCTCTCTTATATCAATATAAGATGTCTCTCCCTGCAATGGAACATATATAGAAAATCTCTATATCCTATCTATAAAAAATCTATTTCTTCTATCTGTAGAAGAGCTCCCTCTTCTATTTATAGAAAGTCTCTCTTTTCTATCCATAAAAAAGTTATATCTTCTATCCATAAAAGGCTCTCTCTTCTACCTATAGGATAACTCTCTCTTATACCTACCTATCTCGCTTCGCTTCTCTCTATAAATAGTTTTCAAAATGTTCTATTAAATTTCCATCACCACTCTACCGTAATCTCCCTTGCAATTGTATCTTACATCTGGTGGTTGGCTGCATCTTGAGGCGGAAAATTACAAAAAGCTTCATCATCTTCGTCATTGGCAGCGTCAGCATCATAACACTCATACCATTTCCCCCCTCACGTTACCAAAACCCCAATTACAAACAACGGCATCACCGCAGATGAAGCTGCAGCGTCATCTTCAAACAAGAAATTCGAAAAACGTGAGTGAGTGAGTGAGCGAACAAAGTGAAAACAAGAAGAAGAACAACAACAAACAAGCAGCTAACAATATGTTCAACGGAGCGTGTGTCAAATATTTTCTTATTTGAAGTGACACTTTACGAGTGTTTCATCTCATCGTCGTCATCATCATCCTCTCCAGCTGAAAGCGAACAACTTATTTTCTTTCTTTTTGACCAGAAGACGATGAAGACTAGCTGGCAGGCAATCTATTTTGCCGGCGCTGTGTTAGTGTCAAATAAAAGAATGTGGAATGTGTTTAATTATACCCTACATCATTTATAGAAATTATATTAAACATTGATTTCTCTAGAATCCCATAATTTTTTTGATATAAAAATGCAATTTGAAATTAAAACAAAACTATGAATTGCATTTTAATTATTTACAAAATTTTGAATTTCTTATAACTACATAAGCAACAGATTCGTTGAAATATATGTAGTTCATTGAAACAATGGGTAACAAAGTTCTGAATTGGTCAGGGAATTGTCAATCCTAAGAATTTGGTGAAGGAGTAATAAAATGCAAAAGCTGTGTGGATGTGTTTACGTCATTTTCGACACCATGCCTTGAAAAATAATTTTAAATAAATTATCGTTGTCTTAAACAGTAGAAATGTTATATTTAATTACTGACAGCCAAAAATTATAGGTTTAAATTTGAAGAGCCACATTTAAAGTTTAACACATATTATTTATTAATGTAATACTACAATAGTGATTGATTTTTTTTTTCAGATATCTAACGCAGTAATGGCCCATAACCCAATGTAAGTGAATAATTTACCTTAACAATGTTTACAAATAAGTTTCAAAGTATTCGAATTAATTGATATCCAATTTTTTTAATGTTGGTTTACTCCACTAAATCATAAATATAATCATATGGGTCAATGTCAAAACATGGACATCAATGTACGGATTTTTATCCTCTGATTGATAAATTTCCTTACAATGAGTTATAACCTTTATACCTAGGTTATATAGAAAATAATTGAGGAATTAAAAATATCTAAAGTGGGCGTGACATTAATATGGGAAATTTGTCAATGTCTCTTAACCTCAAAGAACACGGAACCCAAAGCTATGCAAATAAGCCCTTCAAAATACTTCAAATGTCAAAACATGAAATTATATTGGAAATCAGTAAAAAGAGCAGTATTGTCAGACGTCCATATGATTCTCGATACATATGACCCCTGGACTAAAATTGTTAGTATTTCAGGACAATATTTAGGTTTCTAAAAATAATAATCAATTCACTCGTCCCAGTATATGTCGTTGATCAGATTGCCTTCTCCCTTGAAATTTCGATCAAATTTGCCGACTACAGAAAAACCAGTAACGCATCATGTTTTGGTCAATTTGAGCCCCCTAAATATTAACCTATGAAGACTGAAAACTCACGGAACCAGTACGATTAAATTGCTCACGGAACCTTTATGATTTATGCATGTCCGTCTTCTTGTAAACAACGTGAATGTCGCATCTATGATCAGAATTGGATAAAATTTGGTAAAGGCAACGTTTTTTTTTTTGCCTTAGGATGAACTCTATTTATGTTCGAGAAAATCTGTTCAGATTTAGATATAGCTCCCATAAATATTCGGAATTGATCAAGGCTTGGTAAATATAAAAGGTTGTGCAATATAAGTCTATATTAAGTCTGAAAAAGGGATTCATTGGTCCACTCCTTTCGGTACCTCTCAGGCGAATGGAATGAACCCGCCTTAGAGGTACCGAAAGAAGTGGACCAATGAATCCCATTTTCGGACTTGATATAGACTTAGTAATGATAATAGATTGTGCAAAGTTTGGTTCACATCGGATGCTCCATTCGCCTGAAATTGGATTTATAAATATTGAACATGTTTACCATTTGTGGGGGAGGTACCAGAATGAGTAGACCTATGGGTCCCATCTTCAGATTTAGTAAAGATAATACATTGCAAAATATGTGGTTATAATCGAATAGTCGGTTCGCATGATATAAAATTAATTTTTAGCACAATTTTTACCATTTTGTGGGGAATGTACCAGAAGGAGTGGACCGATATTCCCCATCTTCGAACATGAACTAAGTTTGGTAGAAATACTACGATTTACAAAGTTTGAATGAAATCGGTTACTCTCTTCAAGAGTTATCGTGCGCACCAGCCGGCCAGACATACGGACGTAAATCGACTCCAAATTGTCTGAAACGGATTTGGTCCAAAGATACATAGGGTCTAAAATCCATATTTGGATGAGGCAAATTTCAAAGTTTATCAAAGTATATATACCCTCATTAGCCATAAGGCTGAGGGTATAAAAACGGGTGGTAAGTTTTGTAGAAATCGGTTCAGATCAATATTATTAAAGAACAATTTAAATTCGGACGAACCGACTATACGATACCGTTCACCACTTTGGATACATACACAGATGCACATACATACAATATCCTGTCGATAGAACATATATTACATATACCATTGACATGGAATCGGACTATATTAAATATATGATCAACATAGGTATTGTACCAATTAAAATCAACCCATCCATAAAATCATGTCATCCTGAAATGTATGCAAAATTGCATGTCAATCGGGTGGACTTGTGATCTTCGGTGAACAATGAGAATGAGAGTCATATGTAAATCTGTACCGATTTGAAGCACATTTGACATACGCAATTCTGAATCGAACAATCGTTGAGTATTTTGGGCACAATTTTATGAAATCTGACAAAAATTATATATGAGAGCTAGGTATATGGGAAATTACAAAATTCTTTTAAAATTCCATTAAAAAAATTTTGAAAATTTTTTTTGCGAGCACATTTATGATTTTTGGTACATAGGTTAAGAAAAATATGCTGATTCGAAATCTGTTCGCGTTCACAAATTCGGATGCT
This sequence comes from Musca vetustissima, assembly GCF_032173495.1. Taxonomy (NCBI): domain Eukaryota; kingdom Metazoa; phylum Arthropoda; class Insecta; order Diptera; family Muscidae; genus Musca; species Musca vetustissima. Next base: position 55,667 of record NW_026875196.1, read on the forward strand.
GCGCACAAAAGTTATAGCGGTTTTAAATCTTGTATTTCAAATATATATTAAATGGATTCCTATTCGTTGTAATTCGCGAATTTCTTCACAAATGCTTAAACACCATTGTTTTCTTTGCATACTAGTCAAATCACACTGAAATACGGTTTAATAGTCGCGAAAAACAAATAGAAACATGAAGATATCGGAAAATAAAATAAATTAATTTTTGAATTAAAACTATTTTTTTTTTTTTTTTTTTGAATTTTCGATTTTTTTAGTATGGTTAAGAGGATACGGTTTTGCCTTAATCTTCTAAAATATACGACGCTTTCTTCTGCAAATTCTTTTAGATGATTGTTAAATATCGGCAGATTCATCTGATAAGAGTTTCGACGTCATTAATGGCTAAATATATTGCATTTACAATACATAAAAATGATCAATATTGAAAAGCTTGCAATTCGCGAATTAATTGAAATCAGTTGATGCGCATGCGATTTTCGTATAAACCGAATCAATGTCTTTCAATAATTATTAATTTTTCAATGTTTAATTTAGCGGTCAAAGTGTGCCACTCGATGCACTTTACTATGCAAAAACCCTAAAAATGGCTAAAAATCACGCAACGTGCATACGATTTTTATGCGCATCCGATTTTAGTAATCTCCTATGAAAATACGCAAAAGGACACCTATTTTAAAAGGATCGGTTAAGAACCGCGGATGTGCCTCCACAATCAATTTTGGATAAAATACGCATATTATTCGCGTATCGATGTATTTTTGACCTATTTCCACGCAGATTCGCGAATTTGACAATACAAGCATAAATGCATGTAAAATTAATTCGAAGAAAACCGCGATTATTTACGCGAATTTGTCAAAATAAGTTTTTGCAGTTTTTCCCACATTCAAGGTACCTATATCCGCCGTTTTAATGGGCGGAATTGAACATGGATGGGCTCATTAGATCCGGCACGTAAAAAAACTAAAATCACGCGGGGTTCCACGGAATTTGAATGGACTTTCTTAATTTTAGACTAAAAAAATATGTTTTTTATAAAAATTTACGCACTAAATTTTCGTCTTTGGAACCCAATTGCAAAGAAGCTACAGTGAGCACATTCATGAGATATACACTAAACGAAGCAGAATCACGAGTTCTACGATCCTATAATTAGTTTATTCTATTGTCTGGATGCGCATCCTAATTATAAGAAAAATTCAAAAAACACCGAAAATCCGGCTTCAAAATGTCAGCATCCATTTTGGGTGGATGCAGTGATTATATCGAAAAATCATACATTAGAACCATATTGTCCATGGGGTATTCTGCAACTTAGTCACTGATCACATGTGTGTGCGTTGTGTAGTTTAGCCACAAATCGGGAACGAACACAAAAAAACTCGTTGGCTTCAACACATTTTCACCCATTTTTTTACATTACCACCATCACAGCTTCCACGCAACTTATTATTTATTACCAATATTTCAAGATTTTGACAAGAACACTTCATTTTATAGAATTGAATTTAAATTATATGCAATATGTTCATATTTCGCGAGTTATAACCTTGCAAACCTCAGCTTCAAGGAATTTAAAAGATTTTTGTAATTTCCCCTATACACATTGATACGGCAAAAATGAGCTTCATCAAAATATGGATTTCAGACAATTTTGAGTCGATTTACAAATGTACGTCTGTCTGTCTGGCCGGTTGGTGCGCACGATAACTCTTGAAGAGAGTTTCCGATTTCATTCATACTTTGTAAATCGTAGTATTTCTACCAAACTTAGTTCAAGTTCGAAGATGGGAAATATCGGTCCACTCCTTCTGTTACATTCCCCACAAAGTGGTCAAAATTGTGCTAAAAATTAATTTTATAATATCATGCGAACCGACTATCCGATTTTAACCAAACTTTGTGCAATCTATTATCTTTACCAAGTCCGAAGATGAGACCTATTGGTCCACTCCTTCTGGTACCTCCCCCACAAATGGTAAAAAAGTTCAATATTTATAAATCCAATTTCAGGCGAATGGAGTGTCCCATTTGGCCCAAACTTTGCACAATCTATTCTCATTACTAAGTCTATATCAAGTCCGAAAATGAGATTCATTCTTCTGGTACCTTACACACAAAATGGTGAAAATGTGCTAAAAATTATTTTTATAATATCATGCGAACCGACTATCCGATTTTAACTAAATTTTATGCAATATGTTATCTTTACCAAGTCCGAAGATAGGACCCATTTGTCCACTCCTTCTGGTACCTCCCCCACAAATGGTAAAAATGTTCAATATTTATAAATCCAATTTCAGGCGAATGGAGTGTCCCATTTGGCCCAAACTATGCACAATCTATTCTCATTACTAAGTCTATATCAAGTCCGAAAATGAGATTCATTGGTCCACTCCTTCGGGTACCTCCCCCATAAAGGGGATCCTAGATCAATCCCGAAGGTGGGACGTCTGTCCTCTCTGGTTCTTCCCAAAAAAAGGTTAATATTTTATTAACTTGTAAATTTTATTTGAAGCGAATTGAATTACGATTTAATCAACATTAAACCCGAAACATTATAAAACCTGTGTTTACCTCCTAAGACCTTCACAAACCATAGGCTGAAGGTATATATCTGTCGCCAACCCCGGATGACACTTTTTTACTTGTTTTAGACTCAATTCTTAATAGGCAAAACCTTGGAAGTTTGATGCATATGGGAGTTATACTTATACTAATCCGATTTCAACAAATTTTAGCACACTTTATCCTAGACTTAAATCCATATATTATGCCAAAATTCGTCTCAATTGGATAAACCTTGGACGTTTGTTGTGCACCATTTACTTTAAATTGAACGAAAATATTTATGGGAGCTATATTTAAATCTGAAGCGATTTTCTCGAATTTAGATAGGGTTCGTCCTAAGGCAAAAAACATAGCCTTTACCAAATTTTATCCAATTCGGATCATAAATGCGACTTTCACATTGTTTACAAGAAGACGGACAGACGGACATGCATAAATCGACTCAGAATTTTATCTTATGCATATTCCCAAAAGGGACTATCAATTTATATCGCTTTCTTTTGCCTGTTACAAACATTTGCACAAATTCGACAAGTTTCAATCGGCTGGGAAAGGAGCATACATTATGTTAAAGACTTGTTACTTCGTCTACATGAAAGCTGAAAGAAAAAAATTAAAAATTTTGTTTTTGTCTTGTTGTTGTTTTTTTGTAATTAAAGAAAAGATCTTTTTCCATGGCGGACATGATTGCCGGTCATCGGAACACCCGAATCTGAAAATTCCAACGCTTATAAAAACAATACACATCTGGCTCTCTGGTATGAATTATTATCAAAATGACAGACCGAAATATATTTTTTTTATAAAATAGCCTATTTTCTACCAAAAACCAAGGTGGAAAATAAGGAAGATCTTCACCGATTGGATTTATCCTAGTGCATAGTATAGGCATGTTGATCTAGAATAACATTTTTAAAATTTGAAACCGATTGGATTAATAGTTTTTAATTTTTCGTGCCCACCAATCGTAAAAACACCCGTTTAAACTTTGAGATGCACTCTTGCCGTCGTTTGTTGCTGACACAATAAAACGGCTATATCTTCAAGAGTTCCTGCGATTTGTACTTGAACATTTAATGATACATTTTTGAGAAGTTGTAGTTTCCTATTTCCTTTGAAATTTTGGATACCACTGAAGTAGGTAACAAGTCCACGTACTAAGACTAATTTTAATATAAATATTACATTACGGTTATCTAAATGTCTGAGTCGATTTCTGAATTAAGGGTATTCCATTCCTGAGACCTACAAGGGTTTTTATACCCTTCACCACACTGTGGTACAGGGTATTTTGTCTTTGTGCATATGTTTGCAACAGGCAAAAATAATCGAGATAGACCCATGGTTACTTTTGAGAATATGCATAAAATCACTTTCTGAGTCGATTTATGCATGTTCGTCTGTCCGTCCATCTGTCCATGTTAAATTGTAAAGTGTGCAGGTCGCATTTATTATCCGAATTAGATGAAATTTGGCACAAGTCACTTATTTGGCCCAAGGACGAACCCTATTGAAATTGGGAAAAATAGGTTCAGATTTTGATATAGCTCCCATATATTTTCGTCCCTTAATATTTGCACGAAATTTGGCGCAGCGTAATGAATTGGGTATAGAATGATATGTGCTAAGTTTCATGAAAATCGGTTAAGATTTAGATATAGCTCCCATATATATTTTCGTCCGATTTTAGGTAAATTGTGTACCAACGTCCCTTAATATCATTCGATTTGCACGAAATTTGGCGCAGCGTAATGAATTGGGTATAGAATGATGTGTGCTAAGTTTCATGAAAATCGGTTAGGATTTATATATAGCTCCCATATATATTTTCGTCCGATTTAAGGTAAATGGTGTACCAAAGTCCCTTAATATCATTCGATTTGCACGAAATTTGGCACAGCGTAATGAATTAGGTATAGAATGATGTGTGCTAAGTTTCGTGAAAATCGGTTCAGATTTAGATACAGCTCACGTATATAGTTTCGTCCGATTTTATGTAAATGGTGCACCAAAGTCCCAATACATCTTTCGATTTGCACGAAATTTGGTACAGCGTAATGAATTAGGTCTAGAATGATGTGTGCTAAGTTTCGTAAAAATCGGTTCAGATTTAGATACAGCTCACGTATATAGTTTCGTCCGATTTTATGTAAATGGTGCACCAAAGTCCCTATACATCTTTCGATTTGCATGAAATTTTGACACAGGCTACTGAATTAAGCCCAAAATTACGTGTGCCAAGTTTCGTGAAAATCGGTTCAGATTTAGATATAGCTCTCACATATAGATCATATTTTTAACAACGCGGCGTACCGAATAGCGTGTATCAATTTTGCTATAAATCGTTTTCCATAAAATGTCCCCATGTTACGCAGACGGCTGTAAATCTGCTCGAATGAAATTAAAGTTAGGATAGGTTGGAGAAAGAGTTAACATAGGCATACAATTGTTAGGATACATATTTACAATATACCCAAAGTGGTGAAGGGTATCATATAGTCGGGCCAGTCCGACTTTACTGTTTTCCTTACTGGTTTTTGTTAGCTGTAGTTTCAAATTCTATAAAAAAAAAATCAATTAATAAATATAAATCGAATTTTTTAAACCGTGAATGGATGTCCTTTAATAGAAGTAGGAAGTAGGTCCCTTTGAAAGACCTCAAATTATTCACATAATTGCCGCGTACTGCAAAGATTTCAAGGGACAATCAAAAACGCATGATAAAAGTTTCGTTCCAGAACCAATGTCCAAACATTACTAGAAATTTGACTTTTTCATTTTTTTAACAACTCATCTAGGGTACCACATAGTCTACCTAGTCCGCCGGCTATAAACTTCTTAACTTTCTTCGTTGATTGTGATGTTGTGATTGCTTTGTGGCCGGCCCCCATACGATGTATATTTTTTCCCAAAGCCTAGTGGCATATGTCCACAAAGATGTGCACAAATGAACAGTTGTGCTTCTTTTTAATTATTATTAAGGATTTCCGGCTGTTTTTCTTCTTTTCATTCGTTGCTAAGCAAAGAGATGCTTACTCGATGTTTGTTGTCTTTTCTTTTCGAATTTCAAAATAAATGAAAATGCCTTGAATTTAAATGTGACGATTTTTTTCTTGTTTTTTCATAATAAATATTTTTATTTTTTTTAATTATTTGTTTGTTTGTTGTGGTTGGTTGTTATCTTCTTTTCATCTCAGCTCTTTAAATTAATTTGTTTTGTTTTTATTTACACAGAATACACTTTTAAATATAATTCTCATATATATAATAGTATTTTCAATTTTGACAATTCAATTATGAAGTTGTTGCTGTTGTTGTTTGTGGCTATTAACAATATATCAATTTAATTTTTTTTTAACAAATTACATTACAGGCTTATATGACAGGTTGTTGTTTTTGTTTTCTTTTTTCTTTTAATTTTTATTTTGTAGTTATTTATATAATTATATTAGGCAATAAATAAATATTATTATTATGTACTTACAAAAACGTACATAGATAAGTAGTTACATACATAAATACATACATAATGAGATAGTAAAGTTGGGGCAAATATTTTTTTGTTCATCTTATTTATATTTATACGTTAAATTTTTTTATACAAAATAAAAATGAAATTAATTTAATTTTTTGTATAGCTATAACATGTTTACATTTTACAATACTTGTTTATCGATAAAAGTGTTTATTTATAATACATCATTAATACATATATACATGTGCATGTATATATGTGTAATTTGGAAAAAAATGAATACATTTACAACAGTTCGTTTTTTGGTTTTTCTAAACGACTTTTGTGTTTGAAATATGAAGAAGGTTCAGAGGAGGATTTAATACATTTTTATGTTTCAAAAGCAGGGCAGAATTTATAAGATTTTAGAAGATCATCATATGAATTTAATTATGTTTTAAAAATTTGGCGAAACAACCGAGTTCATATCATCTTTAAATATGTGCCAGAAATGTCAACAACAATGTTTTTTTTTTTTTGTTTTCATACCAATATGTTATGTGTAAAAAAATTAATTAATCTGCGGAATAATTTAACAACAGTTGAAATTTTTCATAATGACACCGTTTTCAACGACTATGGCGATGGCTCTCAAAGGTTTCGGAAAAAATCTTCCGCATATTTAACATCGCTTACAACGATAATCCTTGCGGGCGATTTCGAATGTAATTTTTTTTTTATCCCACAATTCTTGAATATCCATTTAACATGATAACTCCTCACTGGAACATCGGAATCCGAAAATTTCAACGGTGTTAGAAAGAGTACATGTCTGGCTCTCGTATGAACTAGGATAATTGACCTCGCTCTAAAATTAACAAAATGGCGGAACTTTGAAAAAATATTTTTGGAAAATCGCCGATTTTTTACTAAAAACCGATTGGCTTTATCCTAGTTCATACGATAGCTATACACTCACAGAGAAACGTGTAAAAATTTGAAATCGATTGGGTTATTAGTTTTTGAGTTATGGTGCCCGCCATTCGCAAAAAAATGTTTAGAGAAAAACGCGTTTAAAGTTTGAGAAGCCCTTCAGCCGTCACTTGATGCTGACACAATAAATCAGCTATATCTTCAAGAGTTCTTGAGATTTTAACTTGAAATTTTGCAGGGACATTCTTGAATTAGTGTAGATTGGAATTAAGTCAACAAAAATTTTGACCCCGAGAATGGGGGGTCCCCTTAACAAATGTCCCAACTTAATTTCATAACTGTGTTAATATAATTCGCTCTTTATGTTGGCTGAAATCCTTAAGTGATAAAATTGGGAACTACACTTTTTCGTATATTTTCCAATTTTAGAAATTTGAACGCCGTGGAAGTTATATTTAATATATTTTCTGACAGTCAAATCAAGTCAAAATTTAATCGAAAATATAATGGGAAATTCGAATAACATTTTTGTATGAGATATGCTTTTTATATTTCAATATACTATGGATATTTAAACAAGTACAACTGTTTTTCCCATATAATCTCGTGCATTGGAAGCCACTAGAAAATTGTGTATATTTTGCACTTATTCGTGTCTCAAACGTATTCAACAGATAATTTTTTAAAGAGTAATTTATTAACAATTTCTTAACAAATCCATAAAGGTCGATTTTTTTCTCATAGCCCCCAAATAAAGGTTGTGGGAAATTGTGATTCCTTTAGTTTCTTTGGGCCAAAAACATTACTTCTACTGGTTTTCGATATATCCCCAGTCCGCAAATATATAATTCGAACATAATGAAATTTCATGCCTGTTTTGTATGATGAACAGTCATAAGCCAATTGGCATTTTGTTAAATGATGAAATAAATTTAATTTATGACGTATATTCTCACTCTGCGAAAATATGGTCTGAAGTAGTTCTAGTGAAATATGAGTTCCAGAAAGATGCTGGTGACTTTGAAATTATATTGATATATGTATGCGGTCCTATTTGAACCAGGCATATTATGCATATTCCAAAATTGCTTTGATTCTATCAAACGAGGAAGACTGGGAGAGTCATCAACATATTTTTCCTATTTCTCTACACTAATATGTGTTAACTTATTTTCCATTATTTCCAAAAAAATAAAAGATTTTTGCGATTAAATAAAGCAATTAACTTTTAAATTTGTACGTATCATTTTAGATAATTTTTTATGGTTTCCGAATAGCACCATTCAAAGGCCGAGAGATCTCGAACACGAGGCCATACATTGGCAATGAATCTAATCTTTTATAGCGGTACCTTAAAAATACAAAACTTTAGCTTTGTGACGCGTTTTTCTTCTTTAGAAATAATTTACCCATCCCAAACATGTCAATTTTTTTTTTAGTTTCAAAAAATTTTATTTTGCTTTTTTATTTGTTTTTTGAACCAAATTTTTATTTTATTTGTACTAATTAAAGAATGTCCCAATAAAATTTCAAGTGAAAATCTCAACAACTTTTGAAGATATATCCAATTTATTGTATCAGCATCAATCGACGATTGAAGTGCTTCTAAAACTTAAAACGCTTTTTTCGAAACACGCTTTTTTCGAATGGCGGCCATCGCAACTCAAAAACTAATAATTCGAACACATCACTCTGTGAGTGTATAGCTTTCGTATGAACTAGGATAAATCCAATCCGTGAATATCTTTCTTATTTTTAAACTTAGTTTGTGGTCCCTTAATTAACATTGTTTATAAACTCCTTATTAATATCTAAGTAAATCGGAAATCTGCTAAATTCATATTGAATCCGTTTGTTTTGGAAGGAACTAAATATCTACCAGTCCTTCTACTAGCAAACAAATTTTTTCATCTTCGATAAAAACAAATTCGAAATTTCGAAATTTTTTTTATGAAATAAATAATTATCACATGTAAGGGTTTCGGGGACGCTGATTAAGAAAATTCAATGTGATGGGTCGAAAATGGACAATTTTTTTGTAAAAGTTGAACTTAACAAATTATTTTTGAACACGTTTTGCAGAGCTATGGTCAGTGATTACAAACGTCAAATCAGATTTTGAAAAATCAAATAAAATGATTACGAAATGGCGGATTAAACATAAGAAAAAATTCAGTATTTCATTTCTTAGCAGTATATAATATTAAAATCAAATAAATTAAATTTGACTATTTTTGTATTATGGGGAATAACTCCTAAGTTTATGAACGGTCGCAAAATTATCGACAGAGAACATATCAAGGCGTCGATTGGTGCATAACCAATAATCTCTGACACTTTTTGGCACTAGGTCTTTAAACTCTGTTTTTTTTTTCAAAAAAACATATTTTTGAAATTTATCTGTTTAATTGATTATGTAAAATTTTGCAACTTGAAAAATTCTCTCCATTTCATGATAACTCCTCACTGGAACATTGAAATCCAAAAATTCCGGACCTTTGATTTTTTTTTTTTGGAAAAACGCCTATTTTTGACCACAAACTATTTGATACGATAGCTATACACTTACAGAGAATCGTGTCGAAATTTGGAACCGATTGGATTATAAGTTTTTGAGTTATCGTCCCCGCCATTTGAAGAAACACCGTTTCGAGAAAAACGCGTTTAAAGTTTAAGAACCACTTCTCCCGTCACCTGATGCTGACTTCAAATTTTATAGGAACATTCTTGAATCAGTGTAGATTCGAATCAAATCGAAAAACAAAATTCAATTTTTTTAAAACTGAGAATGGGTGGGTTCCTTTAAATTAAAAAAAAAAACCTGAGTCAAAAGTGGTAATAACGTGATCAACAAAAAAATTTTTAAGCTTGAGATCGACAAATTCTATTATGAAATATAATATTTCTCAGAAAACTACAATAATTGGTCTTAATGGCATATCCAACCATATAAATTAAAATCGTATCGTAATTTACATGTAATACTGACCAGTGTAATCACATGGGAAAATAGTATATCCATAATCGAAAAGGTTCGTTTATTTGAACCATTTTATTCAATGTAAAACCTTTTGCATCTACGTTCGCAAAATGTTAAACAAGCTTGACGATCCCTTTATGTATTATATGAATTCTTATTTACTGTCGAAATCGCCTTTCGAAATCGAAAAATAGCTCACAACTACCGTAGTGGTTATTAGCAATGTAAAACTTTTTGCGGGACTATTGAATACCGTCCTTATCACTGATATGTCATTATAAAATATTTCGAACAGTCGAAACCGCTTAAAATGACGGTCAAGGTACCGGCGATATTGGTCGCTATAAGCTAAATTTCGTTATAAAGGATATAACGTAAAGGACATAACTTTTACTCGGAACTTTGGGAAACCGTCGTTCAAATCGATATGCCGTTATAAACGCTTTTACAACTACTTATAGTCTTAGCCAATTTATATGGATTTATATTCGAGTTGGACCGAAAATGTATAAAGACCACATGCTTTAACTACTGTTTTGTATGTTATGTTTTTAAGTATTCATTTTTAATAAACCTTCAACACAAAACCTTCCTCATATTTCTCTCACACAAAACGTACACCTCCGTTTGGTCCTTCGAACCAAAATTCCACATATGTGAAAAACGCGAAACCATAAACCACTCTAATGCCATCTTGCCACATTACGACTCAATATTTACACAGAAACCCTTGTTGTTGTTCTTATTGTTGTTGTAAAATACAACTTAATAGTTAAATTAGTTACAAACAGCCTATTCCTCCGATAACTAGGAGGCAAACAACTTACAAAAACTCAGCTATTTCGTGAAACGACAGTTACCGGCTTTAAAATTGGACCGGGTGGTGAGGCTGCAGCTCCGACCGTCGGTGATATTGAATGGGATGGTGAGGAGGGCGGTTGTCCTAAATGCGTTAGAACTTGCAACGGCTGATGCAGAGGTCCTCCAGCCGCTGGATGGCCACCCGGCGGACTAGCTAGATGATGTAGTGATGATAATTGTTGTTGCTGCTGCTGTTGTTGTTGTTGCTGTTGATGTCGTTGATGGGCAGCAATGGCCGCCGCCGCTGCATGTTGTTGCAACAGTTGTTGATATTGTAAACGTTGATAGAGATCAGAGGCGGGTAGGGAGGCAGCAGCCGCCGCTGCAGCGGCTGCAGGATGCGCTTGCGGAGGCATGGCGGCGGATAGTAGACGTTCCATGTTGCTATAATTGGCCGCCGCCGCCATTGCGGGACTTACCCGGGCCGCAGCAAAGGGTGAGGGTGGTAAGGCGGGATTCTTTGGCACAAAAGGATTATATCTACCGTACATACTGGCCAGCAGGCCGGGATTGGGTGCTCCGGTGGCCGCAGCCTGGGGAGGATAAAGGAACTGATTAAATTGTGGATAACCCAAGCCGGTAAACATGGGACCAATTAAGGAACGTTTAAAGGCAGCCAGGCGGGAACGCGAAGCGGCAGTGGTACGTCTACGTAATTTCCCCGTGGAACCACCAATGAAAACATCATCCGCCGATGGATCTAACATCCAATAGTTGCCCTTACCGGGATCATCATAATGGCGAGGAACTTTGACGAAGCATTTGTTCAGGCTCAGATTGTGTCGTATGGAGTTTTGCCAACCCTGTTTATTGTCCCGATAATAGGGGAAATTGGTCATGATATATTCATAGATGCCATTGAGAGTCAAGCGCTTTTCGGGGCTTTGTCGTATGGCCATCATAATGAGAGCATTGTAACTGTACGGAGGTTTTTCATTGCCTTTCTTGTCGGTGGCGGGCTTGTCGCCACCCTCACCACCTTCTTTGCTTTCGGTTTCGGTGGCATCACCCTCTGTGCCATCGGCATCAACATCACCGTCTAAATCGAGATCCTCTGTTTCTCCATCTGGGTCAAGACCTTCTTCGAGATCACTTTCCTCGTCTTGGTGATGGTGGGAGTTATGATGATGATTTCGATGTGGGTTACCGTGATGATGACGTCCACCTTCTTCATTGCTATTGAGGCTAAGTTCACTACCGTCGGTGGGTGGTGGCGGTGACATGCTGGTAACATCTAAATCCGAATCGGCATCTGGCCCCTCAACATCATCACAAAGATTGGTATAGGGCTGCCGTAAATGATGATCACCACTTAACGATCTGTTGTTGTTATTGTGATGGCTACTGTTGTTGCTGTCCTCCACCGTTTCGGGTAGAATGGAATTTATGGAAAAGCTTGACTTGAGATGAGGTGTCCTGGCCATTTTATAGAATTGTTGCAACTGATTGTGGGTATCAATCAAGGCCTGCTGATGCAACTGTTGCAGGTTGGGATGGAGATGATGTTGCTGCTGTTGTTGTTGCTGTGGCGACGGTGGCAAGTTATTCGTTGGCCCAGACTGTTGATGATGGCTAAGATGTGTCTGACCGGGATTTTGATGTGGAGAATGATGTTGGTGGTGCGGATGATGCTGTTGATGATGTGGTTCTGAAACTCTTTCAACAACACTACATGGATCATCGATTTTAACCATGTTTTGGTTTTTGTTGTTGTTACACAAACACACACGAGATCAATGCACACACACACGGACACACTCAAATCCGCTAACACAATTGATGTAAAAGCTTTTTTAGAGCGGATTTGGTTGGATTTTAATTACTAAATATTGCTTTTTTATTTTTCTTCTTTAGGGCTTTGCCACTTCATTAGTGTTGGCTATATATGTTTCGTTATAGATTGATTGATGGATTGATCAATTATCACTTAAATTAATTTAATTTTTATTTCATTTGTAATCTCAATTAAAACACACATTTATGAGTAATTTTTTTCATTCGTTTTTTTCGTATCGTTAAAAGCAAAATTAGCGTTTCTTCTTTTTTTCACTGATGCATCAACAAAAAAAGTGACTCGTTTTACGCAATCCCCTTTGTGTTGTGTTGCGGTGAATTGCGGCGGTGTCGTTTCAACGTCAACAACGTCCGTTTACGTGCAATGATTTTTGTAGACTAACACTTCACACATTCATTGATCGGTGTGGTGGTGACTTTTACTGGCTGCCAAGCTGGCTGGCTGGCATTGATTCATGTGCACACAGGCACACACACACACACTCAGCCGATAAACCAACAAAGCAAAGGGAGTGTTTTTTTTTCATCATACAAAGGCTTTTCTGTGGAGAGTTTTGTTGTGTGCACACAAAAAACTACAAACCAACCAACTAAACTAGCTATCTCATTCATATGCTAAGACAAACTCTCCCTATCTCTTTTGGGGTGAGAGTCATTCTCTCGACCAATCACAACAGTGGAACATAAGTTCCACACAGTCTTGTTGTTGTTTATGTGCAGACAATCAATTAAGCATAACGGTTACTCATTGTTCTTATTGGCCACACATAACAGAGAGATATACAAACAACAACTACGTTCTCTCTCGGTCTTACTCTCCCATTCTATAACAACAAGGGTGTGAGTAACATTATTCTTGTTGTTTTATCCATACAACATATAATGACTTCCATATTGCTTTGTGAGAGTGAGAGCAGGAGAGTGAGTGAGTAGGCAAAGTAGTGGTATATGTCTTGTTGTTGTTGTTGTTTTTACTTCTTATCTTTGGTTTTGTTTGTTTTTGCTCCATTTGGTTGTTGCTTTAACTGGTTTGTATTAAACAATGTAGTTATTGTTGGTATTATTATTACTGTTGTGTATACGTAGTAGTTGTTGTTGTTGTTTGTGGGTACTACTGCTGCTGCATTACTTAAGTTACCGGTGTTGAACTGATGTTTGTTAGTGTTTTTATTGTTGTTGTTTTTTATTTGAAACGTGTTATTTGCTCACTTAATTTTGCAGATGTTTTTCGTTTTGCTATACGTTTTTTGTTTTTGTATAAATGGACTCTCCTCCGGTGATGAATGTTTAGATGAATGGGTGGTAAAATAAGTTTATTAAGGCGTTTGTAACACCTCGCAAGCGTGAATTTATTAAAAAAAAAATAATTTTTATATTCATAAAATATTTCATGAAAAAATTTCAAATGCTTAAGAGTCTGTATTTGTTAAAATTATTTTAGAAAAATTTTCACAAGAGTGGATATTTTAACAAATATTTTGTATTTAAATAAATTTGTGGATTAAAAATACTTTTTCAGGAGATTTTCACAATTTTGGATTATTGAAAAAATGTATTAAAATGTCAACCGACGTGGGGTTTTAAAAATATTTTTGTAAGGACTATTAAAAAGTTTTAACTTTTTAAATTTTTTATATTATTTTCAACAATCGTGCATTTTTAGAAGTGTTTCAAAGACTATACAATTATTTTTGGAGAATTTTTCAAAGGCGCAGATTCTTTGCAAATTATGCTTTTGACGGGGATATGAAAAATATATAAAAAATCGAAAATTTTTAAATACATTTTTTCAATATTTTGAAAAACATTAAAAATATTTCTTTGAAAAACAAAAAAAATAATTCCATCAAATAATTTTGAAATTTTGAAAGGCGTAGATTTTTTTTAAATATTATTGGAGAAATTTTCAAAAGGTATATTTTGTAAACATTTTTTATGAAAAACTTTTAAAATCGTAGATTTTAAAAACATATTTTGGAGAATTTTTAAAATTTCAACAGGCGTTGATTTTCAAAAATATTTTTAGAGGAATTTTCAATGGCTTGCGTTGTTAAAAATATGTTTTTAAAGAATTTTCAAAAGCGTGGATTTTAAAAAATATTTTTTACCGAATTTTCACGCACCAAAGTCCCCATATATCTTTCGATTTGCACGTAATTTTGCACAACGTACTTAATTAAGCCTTGAATTATGTGTGCTAAGTTTCGTGAAAATCGGTTCAGATTTAGATATAGCTCCTATATATATTTTCGTCCGATTTAAGGTAAATGGTGCACCAAAGTCCCTAAATATCTTTCGATTTTCACGAAATTTGGCACAGCGTACTGAATTAAGACTAAAATGATGTGAGCTAAGTTTCGTGAAAATCGCTTCAGATTTACATATAGCTCCCAAATATATTTTCGTCCGATTTTATGGAAATGATGCACCAAAGTCCCTAAATATCTTTTAATTTGCACGAAATTTGGTACAGCGTACTGAATTGAGTCAGGAATGATGAATGGTAAGTTTCGGGAAAATCGGTTTAGATTTCGATATAGCTCCCATATATACTTTCCTCCGATTTTAAGTAAATCGTGCCTATATATCCTTCGATTTGCATGAAATTTAGCATAGCGTACTGAATTGAGTCTAGAATGCTGTGTGGTACGTTTCGGGAAAATCGATTCAGATTGAGACTTGAATGACATTATTGCGATTTGTTGAAATTGGTGCAGATGTAGCTATCTTCCATATGTATTTTGAACGGGTGTCTGATCGAGATTAAATTTTTAACAGTGCGACGTACCGAATTGAGTGTATCAAGGCATGAGTATATTCCTTCGAGGGAACATTGACATGCAATTGTAAGGTTACATATGTGCAATATACCCAATGTGGTGAAGGGTATCATATAGTCGGCCCAAGCCGTCTTTAGTACTTTCCTTACTGGTTTTCTAATGAGTTTTAAAAGGCATGGAATTTTTAAAAATATTTTTCTAGGAAGTTTTCAAGGGCGTAGATTTTTTTAAAAATATTTTTTGAGAAATTTTTAAAGGCGTAGATTTTTTTACAATTGTTTTTGAGACATTTTCAAAGGCATAGATTTTTTAAAAGTACTTTTTGAGGCATTTTCAAAGGCATAGATTTTTTAAAAGTATTTTTTCAAAGCGGTGTATTTTTTTAAAAATTTTTATTGACACATTTTCAAAGGCGATATTTTTAAAAAAATTTTTAGACTTTTATTAGGGTCAATCGAATTTTTTTGATGAATTTCACAAACATTGCTGTAAGGTATATTGGATTCGTCGTACCCAACCATATTTCATATTTTTCTGCACATTCTCCCTCATCCGCCGCCAAATACACGTCACATCTTTGTGACAACCCAACACCCCATAGCAAAAAAAAATTGTTTATTGTGGCTTTCCTACTGCCGTTCTGATATAATACATTTACGTTTGCCTCTCTGTCTACCAGTCATCCAAGCAGCCAGTCAGCCAGCCTCTCAGCCAAGTTGTTGATATTTTCTGTACTTTTTTTTGGTTGGTTGGCCATGATGTTGTACAACAACGAAACACTGGATTTATTTTCA
Organism: Musca vetustissima; assembly: GCF_032173495.1. Lineage (NCBI taxonomy): Eukaryota > Metazoa > Arthropoda > Insecta > Diptera > Muscidae > Musca > Musca vetustissima. Next base: position 71,840 of record NW_026875196.1, read on the forward strand.
GGCGCACAGAGAGTGTGTAGTAGCGCAAAAAAAGTGTAAATGTTTTTGTTTGTTGCTCCATAATTTGTAGCATAGTTTGCAAACTGATGTAGCTCGGTTTTCATTTTGCTACCACGGACGGATGGATGGATGATGATGGGAAATTTAAGAATACATTTACAGGAAAAAATACATATGTATGTATGGTTGGTTGGGTGATGTTGTTGGTTGGTAGGTTTGTGGTGGTGGCGGTGTTGTTGTCGTCGTCCGTTGTACATTAAAGTGTGGTGTTAGTTATCACTGTACTTTTGGTTTTATTTTTCTGGGTGGGGGTTACCTTACCTTCTTTCTCTCTTCAATGTTAATGGCGGCTAACGTTTGATTTGCCTTTGTGGACATGTGTGTTTTTCGTCAGCCTCATTGATGTTGTTGTTCGTGTTAAATGCATGTCAATTTAATTAATTAATTACTTTACGCTGTATATTTTTAAATTTTTATTTCGTTTTCGAAAATTTGTTATCTCTATATTTTTGTTATTGATTTATTTATTTATTGGATATTGATTAATGTGTTTGATTAGTTGCCGCTCGATGCTTATCAATTTTGAATTATGAGTTTGTTTTATCTGTTAATTTAAATGTTTAAATATTGTGGATATCAATCTTAATTTTATTTCATTTTGATGTTATTATCTTAAATGGCTTTCATTTGTATGAAAAGGTTTCTTTGAAATAAACTATGAATAATTTTCGATATTTTGGCAAATGTATTTCAACAAAGTTGGCAATAAAAGGCTAAGCTACATATGTTTTTATTATGGATTGTTTTTTAAATAATTTTAGAGGCCAATCTTAAAATATTTTTGTAAGACATGACTTTTGTAGATATTTAAAAAAAATTAATTTAAAAAATTTTATTTAAATTTCGATAAGTGTGAATTTCTCAAGAATATATTTTTTTAAATTTGGGATTTTTTTTAAATATTTTTTAGGATTTTTATAGGCGTGAATTAAAAAAAATTTTTTTGAAGAATTTTGAATTTGTATAGGCATACATTTTTTTAAATGTTTTTTAATGACTGTAGTAGGCGTGGATTTTTTACAACTATTTTTTGAAATATTTTAATAGACGTAGATTTAAAAAAAAATATTTTTAAGGATTTTGATAGGCGTCGATTTTTTATAGACATGTTTATAAGTATTTTCCCCAGACGAGGTTTTTATACCTTACACAACTATGTTGTCAGGGTATTATAGCTTTGTGCAGCCCCAAGAGTTTGTAATGCGCGAAATATTGGTCCTAGACCCACCTTTATGTATACCGATCGTCATATCTCGACTAGCTGAGTGGATCTAGGCATGTGTGTCCGTCCGTCTGTCCATTATAATTTATAAACACGATAAAGGCCAAAGTTATGGACCAAACTTCACGAAATTTTGCATGTAGGGTGGGTTCTGGCCAATGAAAAACTTAATTTTGGTCGGTTTTTCTGGTCGCTCCAGAGGCCACAATTATGGCCCGAACATCGCAAAATTTTACACGGAGAAGAGAATCGGGGCAAAGAATAAGCATGCCTGTTTTCATAAAGATCGGTCAATATTTAGCTGGCCAAATAGACCCTGATTTTTGTGTGAAAAATGACAAATTTTATATTCTATGGCGAATATATTTACTTCTAAAGGACATATACCCGAGAAGTTTATAGTATATCCAAGAGGAGTGGTAGACCTTTAAATTGATACCAATTATATTGTCGTATGTTCTCGGATGTGGGAGCTGCATCTAAATATTTACAGGTGCTTACGTATTCATATATTATTTAGTAACCCATTACCACATTGGAGGGCGGAAATATAGAGCCGAACGAGCTGGTCAAGGACAACACCTATAATTTTCGATGATGATCAGATAATAATTTTTGGGATGAAGTGGACCGAAAACATAATTTTTTGTGTTTTTTCGAGTCAATCTATAGGCCACAATTGAAAGTCGAACATCACAACACAACCCACGGTGAAGATTAGAAAGGCTGTACTGAACACTAGTAATATTTGTTGACCTCTAGTCGGTCAAGAGGATGCAAATATCGCGAAATATTGCCAAGCTCAGAATATAGAACCGCAAAAAGTTAGATTTTCGTGGAAGTTGTGTAGGGTATCATGTGTGGGGTATATGGTCGGCCCTGTCCGACTATACTGCTCCGCTCACTGGTTTTAAATATATTTTTTAAATGTTGCATTGAATGATTTGAATAGGCGTGGATTTTTTTACAGATATGTTTCTAAGGATTTTCCAAAGCGTGGATTTTTTAAATATATTTTTTTCAAAGTTTTTCAAAGGCGTGGATTTTTTAAAAATATCTTTACGGATTTAAAAAGGCGTGGATTTTTTTTAATATTTTTAAGGATTTAAAAAGGCGTGGATTCTTTTTAAATATATTATTTTTATAGCTTGTATTTTTGAAGGACATTCCCAATTCAAATTCGTTTTAAATGTGCTAAAGAACTACAACAAACATGGATTACTTAATATAGTTTGTTAAAGAGCTGTCCAACCATTATACAAGCCAGAAGGAATATCCGAGCTAGAAGATTGGATATATAAACATATTTTTGCGGAACTATCTCAGCCAGAATATTGGATTTTTTTATTCTATTGCCTTTCTAACCCATTTCTTGGTATCAATTTGCTACAACATATCGTAATACAAGCTAACCTCCATTATAAATTACGCATGAATAACAAAAAAATATGTGATTTCTTTCTTTGATACACATGTATACATGCATATGTACATACAACTGTCTGATCACAAATACAAAACTATTAACATTCTCATATTACCTTGTAATTTATTACTACTTTATTACTGTGCTTCAATAGTGCTCTGCATTTTTGTTCATCGTCTTACACAACATCTTCATTGAATTTTATCAAACCGGCTTTTAAATTTAAAGAAATATTCATGCCAATATTTTATCCCCTTTTCTTTACATCATCATCGTCGTCATGCTTTGGCATATTATTGCCACCTCCTTCTCTCAAAAGGAGCACACAATAAAAATTACATACCTGAACGTGAGTGCAAATGAGTGCAACAAACAAAGACACCAACAACATCGTGTTTGTCGGTATCCACCACATACTGGAGAAATGGATACAACCACCATCGAAAGCCACAAGTTTTACAAACTCACAAAGCAACAGTTGGCGAAAGAAGTTTACAGACAAAATGTATAAAAATATAAGGATTTATTGAAAGAAATTGTAACATTTCGTAAAGGAATATTGACATAGGGCGCAGATCATGGTACAATTATATACTGTGACCACCTATCTTTAGAATCTATACACTCGCATTTTCTTAAAACGAAAAGCAAATATTCAAGAACGCAAAGAACATAAAGTTTTTTTCATAGATCCAAATAACACACTACCAGTGAGGACTACTATTGAAAATTGCCTAGATTGAATCGGAAAATCTAAAATGCAAAGCTAGTGGTTAAGGTTAACCGTGATCTTCTCAGAGTGCATATAAGAGAAGAAAGCTGAGTCAACCCAAATCAAAGAAGACTATTCTAAAAATCCATCAAGAACAAGAGCGAAATCTTCTTTAAAGGCTTGTAATATTCTGTAAATCAAAACAGGAACATCCAAACAATAAGGGGGAGTAGCAATCTTACGATAAAGTAGTCAGGAAGCACTATGAAGAAGATCTCGACTATGCAACATCCGACAAGCTGAGTAAAGTGATCCATAAATAAGCCAAGACTGTGGTTAACAACAATACTGTGTCAACTATCTGACCACAGTTTGATTCATCAACAAACAATAAAGTTAGTAGGGAGGACTATCAAGAATAGAGAGTGTCACTGACTCCCATACAGTCAGTTCACTGCTGGGAAAATGATTACGGCAGCACAAGTATGAAAGCCTTAATACAGCCTGAAGAAGATCATTGAATAATGTTTGACGATTTAACTGACCTAAAATAGTGTTTGTTAATGTATAATACTTCGAAATATTTATCGGAGTCCCCATAAAATATGTATTCTGGATAGAAAAACAACGATGAAAAACAACTGTGCAGAAATTTGTTAATGTTGGTCCATGTGTTAAAATAGCCCGCTTGTGATAATCTCTGCATATTGATGTATTTTGAAGATTTGAGCCTGATTTTCCAGCAGTAGTTCACGGGTTCGGGGAGGGTGAAATTTTTATACACCCAGCCTTATGGTTATTGGGGGTATAGACACTTTGGTACGGCAAAAATGTGACTCATCGAAATATTGGTTGTATACTCCATGTTTCTTGGGACCAAATCCGTTTCAGACAATTTGGAGTCGATTTACGAATGCCCGTCGGTCCGTCTGTCTGGTGCGCACGATAACTCTCGAAGGGAGTAACCGATTTCATTAACAAATTGCACATCGTAATATTTGTTCCAAACTTAATTTAAGCTCGAAGATGGGAGATTCGATTCACTTTTTCTGGTACCTCCCACACAAAATGATCAAAATGTTGATCTGAACTAATATTTGCACGAACAATTTCATCTTGCTTAGGTTATTTCCGAAGACGGGACCCGTCGGTCAACTTCTTCTGGTACCTCCCCCACAAAATGGCAACATTCGGTTCAATATTAATTTTATAGCATAGCAAGAATGGACTATCCAATTTGAACTAAATTTAGCAAAACCAAATATTTAAACCATGACTGTATAATGTTGAAAGATATGAATTATCATTCCACTCCTTCTAGTACCTCCCCCATAAAAGGGCCAACATTTTGAAAACTTCTACACCTCATATGAAGTGAACTAAATATTCAATTTCACAGAAACTTTAAACAACGTAATATATTCATCGTATTTAGTTTATGTCCGAAGATGGGACCCATCGGGGTACACCTTCTGGTACGTCCCACCCAGTGGTAAAATTTTATAAATTTGTTAATCATATATCAAGCGATTCAAATTGTAATTCGTTTCACTCTCTTTTCACTCTCTCCTTATAAAAATAATAAAGCCTGTGCATAATTCCGTAGACCTCCGCAAAACATAGGCTGAGGGTATATATCTGTGGGAAACACCGACTAACGCTTTTTTACTTTTTATATTTAAAAACGAAGCCTGAAATGTAGTTTTCGAAGCCTTCACACCTACTTTAAATCAGCATTTTGTATATCGATCATCATATCACGACCAGTTGAGTATATCTATGTATATTCGTCCTAAGCTGGATTTGTTCTTTTCGAAGAACTATCACAGCTTATAATCGTGCATTTTTTAATACATATCCAAAATTTCCGACTCCCTGACAGAGGGACCCCTCATTTACGGCTTAAAACATGTATTTTGGTTTTTTATACCCTACACAACTATGTTGGCAGGGTATTATAGCTGACCAATATTAACGAAATGTTGCATGTAGGACAGATTCTGACCAAAGAGGACCTCTATCTATTTGATAAAGATCGGTTAATATTTTACGTCTGTTTTGCTGGTCGCTCTATAGGCCACAATTATGACCTGAACACCATGGAATTTTACACCAGGAAGAAGATCTGGCCAAGGAATAAACATGACTATTTTGATGAAAATCGGTCAATATTTAGCGGGCCAAATGGACCCCGACATTTGTGTGAATAATTGTAAAATTTGTATTCTATGGCGTGTATTTTTATTCCAGAAGAACATAGACCCGAGAAATTTGTAGTATATCCAAGAGGAGTGGTCGGCATTTCAATTATATTGTTGTATGTACACGAATGTGGCTGTTACACTTTAATATTTACAGGTACTTACGTATTCAGATAGTTTTTAGTAACACATTACCACACTGGAGGGCGGAATCATAGCGCTGATCGCTTTGAATTGTTCCATGAGGATCCAGTTATTGCCAAGGACTACGCCTATAATTTTCGGTGATGATCAGATAATAATTTTGGGATTAAGTGGACCGAAAACATTTGTTTGTGTCGATCTATAGACGACAATTATAAGCTGTTGACCTCTAATCGGGCAACAGGGTACAACTATCACAAACTATTGTCCAGGTTCGGAATAAAAATCCGCAGAGAGTCAGAGATCCGTGGTATCGAATGTTCGGCCCGGTCCGACTTTACTGACGCTCACTGGTTATTTTAATTTAACGGTATTCTTAGTTTAGTTTGGTGGGTATCAGAAAACGTGAACCTACTCCGACAAATTTTGGCATGGATATTTTGTACAGATTTAAAACTCTTTGTGCATAATTACAGCCAGTTTGATTAAAGGTGGATAATAGATAAAAGAAAATGCTTTAAATCGGGAGGTACGGTTATATGGGGGAGTTTTTACTCAATATTTGGGTAAATACTCGGGTTCCGGATTTATGGACTTCTTTAAGAAAAAAATTAATAACGTAATAGGAACACTTAGGTCTATCTGTGTCAAAACAGGACCATCAGCTAGACTTTATCCTTTTGAAGGCCTATCACAGCTTTAGCCGTGTTATTATTTTTTTTTTGAAGAACTATCCCAAATTTCCGTATCCCTGACATTTTAAAAAATATCATTTAATATTATTTTTGTAACTATTTCCACATCACCTATTTGTTATGTGCAAACTTTTTGCGACTTGTGTAACATCATCTCTGTAAAAGAGCACCCATTCATTCGAATGAGTACTAGCAACAGAAGAACCCGATATACAACAACACTTTCATTGTTGCTTGATTTAATATTGGGTGTAAGAGATGTGGCGGCTGACGCCATATTGTTTTTGTTTGTTGTGTACATACCCATTTGGGGGAAGCAAAACAAAAAAGGCAAAGCAATGAACGGAGGAGCTGCAACAGCAGCGACGTCAGCATCGGCAACGGCATTTCAACCAACCACAATGGGAGGGGTTTTTGTTGTATGCTGTTTTGTGGTCACATTTTCATTTTTGCTCCCCAATCAAATAATTGAATGTTTTTATACAACAACCCCACCATACACTTGCAGCAAATCCGGCCACTCTCATTGGGGCACAGAAACGTAATAACAACTTTTGTACAAACATAAGGGGGAAGGGGGATATATGGATGGCTTAAGTGCTATGCATGCAGTGAATGAGAGTACATATGGGTGTGTGTTTAAATGAAATGGAGTATATTTCTCGTCTGTGCGTTTTTTTTTTGTGTTTTCCAATCAAATTGTTGTTGTTTATATGTGGGTTGTAATAACGAGTAGTAGGTATTTTTGTAGAGCGTCGTGGTCATACAATATTATTTAATGTTGAACAAATTGTTTAAATATTTTATATTTGTTTATTGTTTTGTGTATATATGAGAAAGTATGTGTTTGTTTTTTTTTCGTGGCATTTCGTTAGTAAGTGTTGCTTTTTTTCTTTCATTTTCGTGTCGGCATTTTATTATTGATATTTGTTTGAAATTTTGTGTGTGTGTTTTGTTGAAAATCTAATTATCATCATAACATGTCATTTCTGAAATGCTTGGAACGAAACGATCGAATAGTTGGTTGTATGGATATGGATGGTTGTTTGCTTGGATGGATGACCCAAAACCTCAATGAATATTTAATTGTTTTTTAAGCTTTCATAAAGAGGACACCCCCAGTCAAATTTGTTTTGTTTCTCATGCGAGAACAATTAATTTGTAATTGCTTTACGTTTATATAACTAATAATAATAATACGAAGAAGGAGAAGTGAGTGAGTGAAGACCGTTAAGCCATCATTATGTAGACCTCAAACGAAGACAATGGCTGGATGGACTTATTGTAATTGAAAATTAGTTATAGAGGGCACATTTACAATAGAAGTTATGAAATTAAAAATTTATGAGTTTTAAAAAGAAAATTTATGAGTTTCATAAGAAAAAATAAAAACTTTTTATTAGGTTGATTTGGGATACCATTTGTGTTTTGTTTATATTCAAGAGATCTATATTTGTTAAAAGTTACAGAATATGCCTACATAATTATGTGTTTGAAAATTTAAAAAGATTACGTCATTCGGATTACATTTCTAAAAATCATTTTCGTAATTATTGTCACTGTTATAAGTTTAAATGAATTTAAAAAAAAACGTGACAGTTCAAATATTAGGTTGGGGAAAAATAAGTCCATTATCGAAAATATCGATAAAATCGGGGAAATGATCGAACTTGACCGGCATGTTAGCAGTCGTAACATCATCCAGGAGCTAAAAATCGACAATAAAACTGTCGTAAACACAATGCTGGATTCATAAAGAAGCTCGATGTTTGGGTGCCACACCAATTAACAGAAAAAATAGGATGGATCGAATTTCCATCTGCGAGGCCTTGGCCAAACGGAATGAGATAGACCCATTTCTTAAAGGGATGGGACTGGAGATGAAAAATGGATCACATACGATAACCCTGAGCGAAAACGATAGTGGTCAAAGAGCGGTGAAGCACCTCAAATATTGGCCAAACCAGGACTAACTGACAGGAAGGTTCAGCTATGCATTTGGTGGGACTGGAAGGAGATTATTTATTATTAGTAGCTTTCATATGGCCAAACGCCAAACTGGACCGTTTGAAGATAGCAATTGACCAGAATTGGCCAACAGGAGAGGTTCTTGCATTGCAAAATTTCTTTAATGATAAAAAAAATTGGTATTTAGGGAGGTTTGTGAAAATCGACTACTAGAGTTTTTTTCAAATAGAGAGCAGGACTTCTATGAGTTGGGCATTATGGAGTTACCTTTAAAATGGCATCAAATCATGCGAAGCATGTCAAATAAAGTCCTATAATTAATATAAAAATAGGATTTCTTTTTCCCCAAACTAAGAGTACATGTCTGGCTCTCGTATGAATTGACTTCGCTCAAAAATTAACGAAATTGCGGACGTTTTTGGGAATATCATCTATTTTCGATCAAAAATCAAGCAGGAAAATAAGGAGATCTTGACCGAATGGATTTATCCTAGTTCGTACGATAGCTATACACTCACAGAGAAACGTCTCAAAATTTTAAATCGATTGTGTTATTAGTTTTTGAGTTATCGTGCCCGCCATTCGCAAAACGCAGTTTGGAGAAGAATGCGTTTAAAGTTTGAGAAGCCCTCTTGCCGTCATTTGATGCTAGCACAATTAATCGGCTATATCTTCAAGAGTTGTTGAGATTTTCACTTGAAATTTAATAGGGACATTCTTGAATTAGTGCAGATTTGAATTAAATCAAAATGCAAAATTAGTAGAGATCAATTTCGAAGAAGGGATCTATTGGCCCACTCCTTTTTGTACCTCACCCCAAAAAAAGTAGGTACCATATATTTTCAATATTTATAAGTTCAATATTAAACTAATAGAATGTTCGAATTGATACAAACGGTGCAAATCGTAATAATTCTTTGAAACTTAAAATCGTTTCGAAGATGGGGAAATCGATCCTCTCTTTCGGTACCCCCCCCCCCCCCCACAAAGTGGTCAAAATTGTGCTTAAAATAAACTTTATAATATCATGCAAATAGAGCATTCTATTTGAAAAAAAACTTTGCAGGTCATAATATCCTTATTATGCCTGTATATTGTTGGTAGCTGGAACCCATTGGTCCACTCCTTTTGGTACCTCCCTCACAAATAGTCAACATTTTTGAATCCAATAAACTCTGGAATGTCCGATTTGATACAAAATCCCACACAAAATAGTCAAAATGTTGTTGAAAAATGTAAAACAACATGGTAACAGACCTATCCGATTTGAACTAAATTTCGTACAACCAAATATTTGAACTATGCCAGAATAAAGTTTGGAAGATTAAACCATTTGACATTGTCACGGCAGATGGTTGCAATTGGCCAGATGGTTTCAGATTTTGCATGAGTTGCACCTTATATGGATGTAGCTTTAGATCTAATTATTCCTGATAATGACGAGAAATCGACACATTTGGGTATTCGGTAACAATTTCACATACAGCAGCGATATTTTCAGCGGAACGATGATGCACAAGCCTTACAATATTTGTAACCGCTCCACTCTCTTCAAATTTCTGTACAATTTTGCGATTTGTTAGCCAACTAGAATCCAAAATACTAAACATAAACGCATAAAAATTTGTATTTGTACCCAATATAACACCACTTTTGATTCCGAGTAGCTGCATCGGTCTGCATATGTATGTCCATCTGTCTGTCTTTTAGTACTTGTCAACAATATAGGTCGTAGGTATGGATTATTCGCTAAAGACAAATATTTTGACGTGGACAGGATATGGATCCACGTCAAAATGGGTATAGGGTAACAGTATTGACCCGTCCGATTATATTCCTTTGCATACTTTGTTTTTCTTCTCTTACATATGCAATAAAATCAAACTTATGGTATAGGTGTTGGAAATTGCTTTTAAGAATTAAGACGTATCATGGGAACATTTTTAGAGTTTTTGGCAAATGCACCACATAAATGTCGCTCATAAAATTTTATATAGGATTTCCAAAGACATGATATCGATATTCTTAAGCTTAAGTCGTCCTTTTCCATTTTAACATTAATAAATTTTGAATAAGTAAAAACGATATTAAGTTCGGCCCGGCCTCCTCCATGTGGATGGCAATCAAAATATCGAAAATTAATGTGGGCACCTGGGAGAAAACTCATGTTGTGATAGGACCTTGAAAAATACGTGAGGAAAAAAATTTAAATCCCGCAGATATTGTATCTAGAGGATCAACTGTATTGGATTTGACGTCGTCGATTTGGTTTGGTGGTCCAAACTTTCTCAAACAAAATGAAGATAAGTGGCCAATGAACAAATGTAATGAAATAAATCCCGAAGAAGTTAATAAAGAAAAACGGAAAACTACACTTCTTTTGGAGATACAACCTAATAGTATAAGCAAATTTATCGAGGGCTGCAGTTCGTACATAAGGATAATTAGAGTTGTTGCATGGATATTTCGTTTTTGGCATTCCTTATCTTCTCCAAAATCAATGTTTTTAAATTCTGATTGCTTACAACCCCAAGAACTAGAATACGCTCTGTTAGCTGTAGTTTGGAACGTACAACAACAATATTTCAAAGATGACATAAAACGCGCAGTCAAGAAAAGGGATCCACAGGGCCCACTTAAGGGCCTTAATCCATTTATAGACGATTCGAGTGGAATTGCAATTTTGAAAGTTGGTGGTCGTCTCGAACTTGCCCATGTTCCTGAAACTCAAAAACACCCCATGATTATGCCGAAGGAAAACAACTTTGTTAAATGTTACATTCAATATCTTCACATTAAAAATTACCATGCCGGTCCGAAGGCATTAGTCTCTCTTGTCAGAATGCGTTTTTGGGTCATAAATTTACGAAATCTTTGTCGTACTATTGTGAATCGCTGTCCACACTGCATACGTTATCGTCCAAAACTATTACAACAAATGATGTCAAATTTACCAGCTGATCGTCTCAATCCCTCTCGAGTTTTCGCCAGATGTGCTGTAGATTTCTGTGGTCCCATAAACACGTATTTAAGAATCAGAGGAAAGGTGCCATACAAAACGTATGTAGCGGTGTTTGTCTGCCTAGCAACAAAGGCTGTTCATATCGAAGCTGTGTCGGATTTATCCACCGATTCCTTTATTGGCGCTCTAAAAAGGATGATAGGTAGAAGAGGTTTGCCAACAGATATTTTCTGCGACAATGGCACAAACTTTGTGGGTGCGAACACAAAACTCAAAGATTTGAAAAGGTTTTTGTTTGATGAAGATAACAAAAACCACATAACTAATTTCTGCGCCAATGAGTTCATAAATTTCAATTTTATTCCACCCAGAGCACCCCACTTTGGTGGTCTTTGGGAGGCAGCTGTTAAATCTGCTAAGGGTCATCTAACTCGTACATTCACAAATACTCGCTTGACCTACGAAGAACTCGCCACTGCCTTAACTGAGATAGAAGCTATTTTAAATTCGAGACCTATATCGCCAATGTCGTCGGATCCGAGCGATTTAGAGGCCCTCACACCAGGCCATTTTATTATAGGTTGTTCGATGCGATCTCTTCCAGAGCTTGACCTCTCGTCCAAAAACGTAAATAATCTTGATCACTGGGCCCAAATTACTAAGATAAAACAGCACTTTTGGAAGAAATGGTCTCATGAATATATCAATGAGCTTCAAGTGAGAAACAAGTGGACGTCTTCCAACCCAAATGTTGCTGTGAATACCTTAGTGCTGGTACACGAAGACAATGTTCCTCCTCAGAAGTGGCTAATGGGTAGAATTATTGAAACTATAAGTGGAGGAGATGGACGAATACGAGTTGCCGAAGTAAAAACCAAGAAAGGAATTATTCGTCGACCTATTCACAAATTAGCCATGCTCTTAAATTGAAAGTGTCCTTTCAATGGGGCCGGTATGTTAGGTCAACGCATATTTATTGTCATCAATTCATGTAATTTATGCTTAATTTATCAATTGTAATTATTAAAATCGTCAAAATTATTACTATTTACATTGTTGCATGTTGATCGGTGTCCACTGTATCTTTTTTCGCGTTTGTTAATATTTCTTTCTCTGCTTTCGTTGGCCGTAAGCATAGCTAAGTAAATAATCGAAAACGAATATTTGCAATGAGTTGTTTGCTGTTCTTTCTAATGATAGTTAGAAATACAAACAGCATATATATTTCACTCAATTATACATTATTGCAGAATGCACTCAAGTAGAGGTACCGATCTGCATGTGTGTCTGTCGATGCATTTTTTGTATTCTTCTTCTCACTTTTGTTATTTGTTAAATTTGTCCAGTTTTTAGAAATAATAAAGAACACATTCGAAAAAGAGTTGGAGCTGTGCGCATTTTTTTGATTTTGCCGGTCTTGATATTTGGTGGTTTTTTACATTTACACTGGGAAGAACCCTCAGCATAAAAGTTGATTTTTTTAATTTAAAATTAAGTTTATGCTACTCCAGAAAAACGCTTCTGGATTGAACAATAATTGAAAGTCTCAAAGTATCTGATAGTGATAGTATTCCAAAATTCTCAAAATACCGACTTGGGTCAATATTAATAATTTAGGGTGGAGATGTGGCGGTACCTTACATAAAACTACAGCCAAGTTAATTGGGAAACGTGTCCAAAATCGCCAACATACTGAATACTGGGGGTACCCTTATATGGGGGCTACCCTGAAACTAGGGTTATTATTAATAATTTTCGGTATATGGACAATGAGAACCCAAAATACTAACTTACAGTCAATTCGGTTAGATATTGGGTCCAATACCCCCCAAATTACCGAATATTGCGGGATACCGGTATATGAGGGCTACCATAAAACTTAAGTCAATATTAATAATTTTTGGTACGGACATGTGTTATTCAACAAGTACCCAAAATGCCAAATTACAGCCAATTCTGTAGAAAAACGTGTCCGAAACCCTAGAATATCGAATTCTGGGGGTATCGTTATATGGGGGATACCCTGAAATTTGGGTCAATATTAGTCATTTTTGGTATGGAGATGTGCGGTACAATGAGAACTCGAAATACCAAATTACAGCCACTTCGTTTAGAAAACGCGCCTAAAATACCGAATATTGTGGGGTACCGTTAAATAGGGGCTACGTCAAAACGTGAACCGATATATCCTATTTACAATACCAAACATCCTAGGAGTACTAATAACTAATCTTATCACAGTGCATAATAATTTACTCTGATCGATGCGGAATAATATTTAAATATTGGAATATGAACCCGATATTCGACATAATTAATAAATACACCAAAAGTTCCGTCGGATCTCCTAAGGTATTCAGGGATCATTGTAAAAAATATGTGCTAGATACCTTCCTGATGTCCTGATGTTTTTTTCCGGCGTTTGACCTGGACAGAATCCGAACACCACACAACAAGAAAAAAAAACATCGTACATTTTCTGCTATTTGGATGTTTATGATCTGAGAAAGTATGAGACACTCAGGTTGGAAAATTTAACTAGAATTTAAAAAAGGTGGAAAATTAATCAAATCAAAAATTAATACAATTCGGATTTCCAATTTATAACAAGACCAGTCGGAACATGCGGCTAAAATCTTCAAAAGACCTAATATTGAAAATACCTAACCTGCCTTGGATTGGGACTTATATTGCATATTTTCTGCAGCGATATATATTTCTTTATTCTTTATAAACTGTCGATCCTCCTCCAGCTATTCCACTTTCTATTAAAATAGAAGGTAGAAGACTGTAGACTCCGTCTAACAATCTATAAATCCTTTGGTTTACTGTTGTATAAAAACGAGATCTTCTCATAAACAATTTTCGCTCAAATTTGTATTCGATGATAAACTATTTTTCGTTTTATCTGCATCGACGTATATCACGCTCTAAGGTCTCGGAATACCAAATGTCAGCCTCATCGGCTAAATCTTCGAAATACCAAAATACCGGACTATGCCAAAACATCGACCGATATATTCTATTTGGTTATAATTTCTCATTTCGAACTTTCAAATGAAAAAAATTATTTTGCAGGGATATGAATATATATTTCCCAATAGACATAACTTTTTTCATTGTTTCAAAATTTTCGAACGGAAATTGATCGTTCTCTATCCAAAATTAATTAATTAAAACTCAAGTACTACAGATTATTTGCTATTAGCGATGTTGACATATAAAACAATAACCCATTCTCGAAAATAACAATTTGGCGATGGTTAGGGAATAATCTCCAATTGTTTGATTTTATTTTTTCCAAATACATGTTTTTTATTTTCTTTGTTACAAAAACAAGGAAATTCATTATACATATCCCTCAATAAATATTGTAAGAATTTGTGTACACATCGAATTTATTGAAATACCCATTATTTGTCACTTCAGTCTAATCCATCCGTCCATCCATCCTCTTCACATATGAGTGCCAATGAAAGAGTTAAATGCGTACTAATCCCACACTTAACCATGCATTCCAATTTGATGTTAAATGTTATGGTCGGTTGGCAGCGTTTCCAATTAAAAAAAAACGAAACGATTTTGCTAGGCGAATGGGGGGATTTTCCCAGCTGTGACCAAATCCACAATTTAAGGCTACCCCCTTTCAACTAATCAACCATTACTTATGAATAACAGATTTTAAAGAAAACTCTAAATAGAAAAAGGATGAACACCCAGATCCCGATGCCTACCGAAGATCTTCGAATGTTTTTGCTTATCAACCGTTTTAACCCTTTACTAAACGTTCCGCAAATAAACACCCACCAAACGAACCGAATAACAGGGACACTATTGTAAATGTATTAAAGTCCGACAGTATCATTGTTGGTGTCTGCTTGTTGTTGTTGTTAGTTTGGTTTATTGACATTCTGTTACATTCATAATAATCACCACATATTTGCAGTCATCCAGGCATTTCAGAAGTACTGTGCTTCCGGCTAAGTGATTGCTGTCATTTGAAGCCAACAAATTCTCTCAACTCTCAATGAGAATTTAACCGCAGGATTATTGAGGCAACATCAGTCAGCCAGCAGTTGTTAGAAGAACGGAGGCAGACAACCGACTTATGGCTAGGATCAATAAAACATACACCTCTAATCCGAACTACCTACACATGTATGTAGGTATGCGTGCGTATGTGTGTTTGTATGTAAATATGCTACTGCAAAATTTGTATCCTGAATAAATATAAACTTTAGATGTAGGCATATGTGTGAGAGTGTGCGTGTGTGCGAACATGTGTGAACCCATAAGCAAATAATAAAGCCATCAAAAAGGCATTTATCATGCCTCCTATGTCTGTCTGTTAGCCGACATATGTGTGTGTGTATGTGCAATTTATCCGTCAGCCAAGTAAGTCACTGACTGGTCTAACAAGTTGATGATGGTGATGTTGTCTAAGCCTTTCACTCATCGTCCTTATCATTGTTGACAGACGAAAAGTAAATCGTTAAGACACACTGGTACACTGTGAGATATTTGAATATGTACATGATTGTTTTTTGTAAAAAAAGGTTTTAAAAGATTTTTAGAAGAGTCAATTTTTTAAAAATATTTTTTGAAGTCACTTTTACAGGCGTGAATTTTTTAAAAATATTTTTTGAAGTCGACCCATGGGTGGCGTAGGGCATGATAGATACCAAGCAAAAGCTCTGATTGGCTTTAACATGGCGAAGTCCAGGCTTTTATTGGTCTCTATTACATCTCAATTGTGGACACTGACCTCCCATGGTGCCACCTAGGGTACCTTTTTTCATCACCCGATGAAATAGTGAGCTAATATGTGCCGCGAGTTCACCCATAAGAACTATAAAACCAGTAAGGAAAGTTCAAAAGTCGGACGGGGCCGACTATATGATACCCTTTACCACTTTGGGTAGATGCAAGACATGTTAATATCTACAATATCCTGTAGATAGAACGGTCATAGAATCCTTGGATGACCATTGAGATGAAATCGGGCGAATTTAAATGTGCTTACTTACTTACTTAGCTGGCTTGTTACAGAACGGTTGTTCCATAAGCCGAGCTTAAAAAAGATTTCCAAGCGCGCCGGTCTTGTGCGCAAGTCCACCAATTTGGAAGACCACGTTCCAAGATGTTGTTTTCTACTTGGTCTTTCCATCTAATGCGTGGCCTTCCCCTTCTACGGGAACCATCCGTAGGCTCATTTTTATATGCCTTTTGAGCTGGGGCTTCTTCATTCATCCGCACAACATGGCCTAGCCACCGTAGTCGCTGCAGCTCAATACGACTGACTATGTCGATGTCTGCGTATAAATTGTAGAGCTCGTGGTTCATTCGACGCCGATATTCACCGTCGACGCAGATCGGCCCGTAAATCTTTCGGAGAATTTTTCTCTCAAACACCCCAAGCGCTGCCTCATCTGCTTGCGCAAGTACCCATGCTTCTGATCCATATAATAACACGGGTAGTATCAGCGTCTTGTAAAGTGTGAGTTTGGTCTGGCGAGAGGTGGCCTTGTTTCTAAACTGCTTACTTAGACCATAGTAGCATCTGTTGGCCATCACAATCCTTCTCCGAATTTCAAAACTGATATCATTCGTTTTATTTATGGCGGTGCCAAGGTATATAAAGTCTTTAACTACCTCGAAGCTGTAGTTCTCAAGTTCCACAGTTGGTCCGAGTCTACTGGACGTCTTGCGCGTTGATACCATCAGCTTGGTCTTCTCGCCGTTTACTGCCAGACCCACTTTGGCAGACTCCTTTTCAATTTGTTCAAAGGTGGCTGTTACCGCTCGCAATGTTCGACCCATTATATCGATGTCATCGGCGTAGGCGAGTAACTGGTGTTGTTTGGTGTACAGAGTGCCATTTCTGTTCACCTTTGCGTTTCGTATGACCTTTTCCAGTAGGATGTTAAAAAGATCACACGACAAACTGTCACCTTGTCTGAATCCTCGTTCGGTAGTGAAGGGCTCCGATAGGTCCTTTCCTACTTTAACGGCTGACCTTGTGCCACTTAAAGTTATCCTGCATAGCCGTATTAATTTTGCAGGAATGCCGAACGCAGACATGGCTTTAAACACCTCTGAACGGATAGGGCTGTCGAATGCGGCTTTATAGTCGACAAATAGGTGATATGTGTCGATGTGTTTTTCGTGGGTCTTTTCCAGGATTTGGCGCAGAGTGAAAATCTGGTCTATGGTCGATTTGCCAGGTCTGAAGCCGCATTGGAATGGTCCGATGATGTCATTGACCATTGGCTTCAATCGTTCACACAGCACACTGGATAGCACTTTATATGCGATGGGAAGGAGACTTATTCCTCTATAGTTGGCACATATCGTCTTGTCTCCTTTTTTGTGCACGGGACACAGGATGCTGAGGTTCCAATCATTGGGCATGCATTCATCTAGCCAAATTGTGTCAATCAGCTGGTGCATGCTCCTGACCAGCATCTGGCCACCAGTCTTGAATAGTTCGGCTGGTAACCCATCGGCTCCTGCTGCTTTGTTGTTCTTGAGCCGATTAATTGCTTTTATGACCTCATCTTGGCTAGGTGGTATACACTCTATACCATCATCTCCTATTGGTTCTGGGGTATCTTCTCCATCGCCACTATTTGATACTAGCAGCTTTTCGAAATGCTCCTTCCAGATCCTCAACACGCTGTCTGTATCTGTCACCAGGTTTCCTTCTTCATCTCTACAGGAGGATGTGCCTGCACCAAAGCCTTCGGTTTGGTGTTTTACTCGTTGGTAAAATTTCCGGACTTCATTCTGACTCCTGTACATCTCGATTTGCTCACGCTCACGTTTTTCTTGTTCTTTCTTCTTTTTTCTGAAAACACGTTTCTCCTCTCTCCTTTTCTCCCGATAATTCTCCATCACGTTACGTGTTGCTACTGTCTGCAGGGTTGCCCTATACGCTGCGTTTTTCACATCAGTAGCAATACGACACTCCTGATCGTACCATGGGTTTCTTGGTGGTGGTTTTTGGTACCCAATTGTTCTTTTTGCTGCAGTTTGTAGGGAGTGGGCAATTCTTTGCCATTGTGCTTCTATACTATTATCGGGACAAGAAGTGCTTTCTTCAAGCAGATGGGTAAGTTGAGCGGAGTAGGCCTCGGCTACCTGTTGTGTTTGCAGCTTTTCGACGTCGAGTTTCCGTGTTGTATTAGATCGCACCTTTGCTGCAACATTTAGACGGGTGCGTACCTTGGCTGCCACAAGGTAATGGTCCGAATCGATATTCGCTCCTCGGATCGATCGGACGTCTAAAACACTGGATGCATGCCTTCCGTCTATCACAACATGATCAATTTGATTTCTCGTTACTTGATCAGGAGAAATCCAGGTGGCCTTGTGTATATCGAGATGCTTGAATCTGGTGCTGCTAACTACCATGTTTTTTGCTGCCGCGAAGTCAATCAACCTCATGCCGTTATCGGATGTTTCTTCATGAAGGCTGAATTTTCCGACGGTGGGGCCAAAGATATTTTCCCTTCCGATTTTTGCATTAAAATCTCCTAGCAGAATTTTAATGTCATGGCCAGGGCAACGGTCATATGCTGTTTCTAGGCGCTCATAAAATATATCTTTGGTCTGTTCATCTTTATCTTCGGTCGGAGCATGGGCGCAAATTAGACTGATGTAAAAGAACTTCGCTTTTATACGGATTATAGCAATTCGCTCATCTACTGGAGTGAATCTGGAGACAAGGTCTTTTATTCTCCTGTTAACCATAAATCCGCAGCCAAATTCATGTCTCGTTTCATGGCAGCTATAATACAGGGCGTAATCGTCTGATTTACTTACGCCTGTCCCTTTCCATCGCATTTCCTGTAAGGCAATAATATCGGCTTTGTACTTCTTGAGTATATCCGCCAAAGCGAACACTGCCCCTGTTCTGTATAGCGTGCGCACATTCCAAGTGCAGATTCGCAGATCGTGGTCCTTTATACGTTTGCGGGGGTCGTCAACATTAGGGGGGTTTGGTTTTCTTTTTCTTTGCTTTTTCATAGTAGGTTGGGTTTTCGGAGAGTGGGCAACTAACCCGACACCTCAACCCATTTTTTTATAGTTCTTATGGGTGAACTCGCGGCACATATTAGCTCACTATTTCATCGGGTGATGAGAATAGCTCCCCAGGTGGCACCGCGGGGAGGTCAGTGTCCACAATTGAGATGAAAGAGGGACCAAGATAAGCCTGGGCTTCGCCATGTTAAAGCTAATCAGAGCAAATTTCAATAGGGTTCGTCCTTGAGCCAAAAAATTGAACTGTGCCAAATTTCATCCAAAAATACATGGACGGAGGGACAGTCGAACGGACATGCGTAAATCGACTCAGAATGTGATTCTATGCATATTCTCAAAAGGAACAATGGGTCTATCTCGATTCCTTTTTGCCTGTTACAAACATATGCATAAAGACATAATACCCTGTACCACAGTGTAGTGAAGTGTACAAAGAAAGGTTTAGGCGTTGGGTTAGTTGCCCACACTAGAAAAATCGAACATACTATGATAAGGCAAAGAAAAAGAAAACCAAACCTGAGAGCGGTAGCAGCCACCTTTGAACAAATTGAGAAGGAGTCTGTCAAAGTAGGTCTGGCAATAAACGGAGAGAAGACCAAGATGATGGTATCAACGCGCAAGACGTCCAGTAGACTCGGACCAACTGTTGAACTTGAGAACTACAGCTTCGAGGTAGTCAACGATTTTATATACCTTGGTACCGCCATAAACAAAACAAATGAAATCTGTTTTGAAATTCGGAGCAGGATAGTGATGGCCAAAAGATGCTACTATGGTCTGAGCAAACAACTCAAAAGCAAGGCCACCTCCCGCCAGACCAAACTCACACTAGGGATAAGTAAATCGACTTTCGACTAATCGATTAAGTCGTCTTGTTGTCTATGAGAAAATCGTAAAGTCGACTTTTCAAGATCGACTTCCGATTTTCTTCAAAAATACTTTTTTTATCACATAGCTCAATTTGCCCAAAAATTTCACTTTCCGGAACTTTACATTATCTGTTCACAATAATTAATATAAAAAGTCAAATTTTTTAGTCGATTTTGCAGAAGTCAGTAAAAGTCGAAAATCGATTTTGAACAGTTTTGACAAAATCGAAAAGTCGACTTTTTAGTCAAAGGCAAAAATCGAAAAGTCTAAAGGTTGACTTTTTGGTCAGAGGCAAAAATCGAAACGACTAAAAGTCGACTTTGGCACTCGACTACGTATCCCTAACTCACACTCTACAAGACGCTGATACTACCCGTGCTGTTATATAGATCTGAAGCATGGGTACTTACACAAGCAGATGAGGCAGCTTTTGGAGTGTTTGAGTGAAAAATTCTCCGAAAGATCTATGGGCCGATCTGCGTTGACGATGAATATCGCCGTCGAATGAACCATGAGTTGTACCAGCTAATCTCGGACATCGACATTGTTAGATGTATTGAGCTGCAGCGACTACGTTGGCTAGGTTATGTTGTGAGAATGCCGCAGCCCAGAAGGCATATAAAAGCGAACCAGCTGATGTGGTTTACACAGAAGGGGAATGCCACTAAAAAGATGGAAAGAATATGGTCTTTCAAATTGGAAAAACTACGCAAAAGACCGTCGCGCCTGGAAATCATTTTAAGTTCGGCTTATGCAACGAAAGTTCTGTCGCAAGCCAGCTAAGTAAGTAAGTACTTTTTTGAAGTCACTTTCAAAGGTGTGGATTTTTTAAAAATATTTTTTTATGAATTTTTTATTGAATTTTTAAAGGCGTGGATTTTTTTAAAAATATTTTTAATTATTTCTTATTTATGTTTTATTAATTTTTTAAAGGCGTGGATTTTTTAAAAATATTTCTTATTTATTTTTATTAATTTTTTAAAAAAAATTTTATTAATTTTTTAAAGGCGTTGATTTCTTAAAAATATTTCTTATTTATTTTTATTAATTTTTTAAAAAAAAATTTTATTAATTTTTTAAAGGCGTGGATTTCTTAAAAATATTTTTTATTGATTTTTTAAAGGCGTGGATTTTTTAAAAATTAATTTTTTAAGGCGTGGATTTTTTAAAAATATTTTTTTAAGGCGTGGATTTTTTAAAAATAATTTTTTTATTATTTTATATATTTTAAGGCGTGGATTTTTTAAAAATAATTTTTTTATTATTTTTTTAAAGGCGTGGATTTTTTAAAAATATTTTTTATTTATTTTTTATTAATTTTTTAAAGGCGTGGATTTTTTAAAAATATTTTTTATTTATTTTTTATTAATTTTTTAAAGGCGTGGATTTTTTAAAAATATTTTTTATTTATTTTTTATTAATTTTTTAAAGGCGTGGATTTTTTAAAAATATTTTTTATTTATTTTTTATTAATTTTTTAAAGGCGTGGATTTTTTAAGAATATTTTTTATTTGTGCCTTCCGTGTATGGTGTTTGAATTGGTATCGTTTGCCTAGTTTTGTTTATCTTTGTTGTATTAGTTCGGCTGTAGGCTTTTTAAAAGTAAAAATCGTTTCTAATTTTGATTTTTAATGTTTATTGTTTCCAATATTTCGATTGGATTCTCCAATCATCCTCAGGGAACTACAATTACATATATTTTAACAGATTTTGAAACAACAATAACAATATGTAAATAAACTTACTTGAAGAAAGTAATGTTGTCTTTAAGTCAACGTTCTTACTTCAACTAAAGTCTACCAGATTTGTATTTGTTTACTGTGTGTCTATAGATTTGAGCGCAGTTGTCTGTGTCGGTTTTATAATTGAGTCGAGTGTCAAGTGGAGTGTTGATTATGTGCAACATCTCAAGAGTAAACCTTTTTTGATAATTACTTTCTTGAGTTAGAATTTTTATGTCATTAAAATCTGGGGTATGTCCTGTTTTTGTGCAGTGTGCTGCAAGGGCTGTTTTTTGCTCTATGGGTTTGTACAGAGCTTTTTGATCCGATTTATGTGCGGATATTCTTGTCTTTAATTTTGTCTTAGTAGTGCCAACATATACCTTTTGGCATACGTTGGACTTGTCTCCCTTACATTTAATGCGGTATACTACGTTGGATTTCTCCTCGTCTTGTATTTTACTTTTTAATTTGCTGAAAAGATTATTCAGCGTGTTTGTAGTTTTAAATGCCAGCTCAAATTTTGTGTTGTCGTAAATGTTAGAATGTTTTAATCTTTCTGAAAACCCACGTGTATATGTCATAGTTTTGTAAATTTTCTCGCTGTTGTCGCTTGTTTTCTTTGTCTTTTCTTTTCTTGCTCGTATCATGAGATTGTCAATAGTTTTGTCCGGAAAATCATTTTTCTTCAGGATCTTCTTAATTATATTAATGTTTTTGTTGTGATAGTCTGGATGGCTTATGTCTAAAACCCTATTTATGAAATTGGATGCAGTGTTGATTATTGTTCTTCTCGGATGTCTAGATGTAAAGTTAATCAGTCGTCCCGACGCTGTAGGTTTCTGGTACCAGTCAAGTTTCCAGGTATGGCAATTGGTTGTTGCTTTCAAGTTCCATAGTAAATTGTATTTGAGAGTTGAATGAGTTCAAGATGTCCAAATTATCCTTTATTTCGTCTTTTTTCATGACTGTAAAAATGTCGTCCACATATTTGGTCAAAATCTTTGGTTTTGTGTACATTCTCTGAATTGATGAGTCCAGCAATTTCTCCATAACTATGTCAGCTATGACAGGGAAGGCTGGAGAGCCCATAGGCATACCTTTATTTTGTTTAAGTATTTTGTCGTCATATATGAAATATCTTGTGTCCTTTATACATATCGTCAGAATTTCCATGAACAATTCTTTTGTCATAGATGTATATTTTTTAATTGTATCCCACTTATCTTCTATGGTGTTGAGAGCAAAATTTACTGGTATGCTAGGGAAAAGTGATACAACGTCAAATGAAATTAAGATTTCGTCGGGGTTGATCTTTATGTGCTCAATTCTTGTTTTAAAATCTTTTGCGTCTTTTACGTTATATTGCGAATTCTTTGTCAGGTTCTTCAATATTACAAAACAAAAACAATTCTCTAGTGGAAAAATTATTTAAATTAAAGATAATTAATGAAACCGAAAAATATAAAATGACGAATAAGACATCAACTGCGCCAAGATTTTATGGGTTACCCAAAATTCACAAGGATGGTACCCCTTTGAGACCTATATGCTCCACAATTAACTCCCCAGCTATCGATCTTTGTAAATATATGGTCAACATATTGAAGAACCTGACAAAGAATTCGCAATATAACGTAAAAGACGCAAAAGATTTTAAAACAAGAATTGAGCACATAAAGATCAACCCCGACGAAATCTTAATTTCATTTGACGTTGTATCACTTTTCCCTAGCATACCAGTAAATTTTGCTCTCAACACCATAGAAGATAAGTGGGATACAATTAAAACATATACATCTATGACAAAAGAATTGTTCATGGAAATTCTGACGATATGTATAAAGGACACAAGATATTTCATATATGACGACAAAATATTTAAACAAAATAAAGGTATGCCTATGGGCTCTCCAGCCTCCCCTGTCATAGCTGACATAGTTATGGAGAAATTGCTGGACTCATCAATTCAGAGAATGTACACAAAACCAAAGATTTTGACCAAATATGTGGACGACATTTTTACAGTCATGAAAAAAGACGAAATAAAGGATAATTTGGACATCTTGAACTTATTCAACTCTCAAATACAATTTACTATGGAACTTGAAAGCAACAACCAATTGCCATACCTGGATTCACTAGTGATACGAAAAGGACCCCATCTCAAACTTGACTGGTACCAGAAACCTACAGCGTCGGGACGACTGATTAACTTTACATCTAGACATCCGAGAAGAACAATAATCAACACTGCATCCAATTTCATAAATGGGGTTTTAGACATAAGCCATCCAGACTATCACAACAAAAACATTAATATAATTAAGAAGATCCTGAAGAAAAATGATTTTCCGGACAAAACTATTGACAATCTCATGATACGAGCAAGAAAAGAAAAGACAAAGAAAACAAGCGACAACAGCGAGAAAATTTACAAAACTATGACATATACACGTGGGTTTTCAGAAAGATTAAAACATTCTAACATTTACGACAACACAAAATTTGAGCTGGCATTTAAAACTACAAACACGCTGAATAATCTTTTCAGCAAATTAAAAAGTAAAATACAAGACGAGGAGAAATCCAACGTAGTATACCGCATTAAATGTAAGGGAGACAAGTCCAACGTATGCCAAAAGGTATATGTTGGCACTACTAAGACAAAATTAAAGACAAGAATATCCGCACATAAATCGGATCAAAAAGCTCTGTACAAACCCATAGAGCAAAAAACAGCCCTTGCAGCACACTGCACAAAAACAGGACATACCCCAGATTTTAATGACATAAAAATTCTAACTCAAGAAAGTAATTATCAAAAAAGGTTTACTCTTGAGATGTTGCACATAATCAACACTCCACTTGACACTCGACTCAATTATAAAACCGACACAGACAACTGCGCTCAAATCTATAGACACACAGTAAACAAATACAAATCTGGTAGACTTTAGTTGAAGTAAGAACGTTGACTTAAAGACAACATAACTTTCTTCAAGTAAGTTTATTTACATATTGTTATTGTTGTTTCAAAATCTGTTAAAATATATGTAATTGTAGTTCCCTGAGGATGATTGGAGAATCCAATCGAAATATTGGAAACAATAAACATTAAAAATCAAAATTAGAAACGATTTTTACTTTTAAAAAGCCTACAGCCGAACTAATACAACAAAGTTAATATTTTTTATTTATTTTTTATTAATTTTTTAAAGGCGTGGATTTTTTAAAAATATTTTTTATTTATTTTTTATTAATTTTTTAAAGGCGTGGATTTTGTAAAAATATTTTTTATTTATTTTTTATTAATTTTTTAAAGGCGTGGATTTTTTAAAAATATTTTTTATTTATTTTTTATTAATTTTTTAAAGGCGTGGATTTTTTAAAAATATTTTTTCAATGCGTGGATTTTTTAAAAAATATTTTTTAAATGCGTGGATTTTTTAAAAATATTTTTTTATGGCATATTTTTTACAAGGCGTGGATTTTTTAAAAATAATAATTCAAGTCGTCGATTTATTAAAAATATTTTTTAAAGGCGTGGATTTTTTAAAGAATATTTTTTCAAGGACCTACACAAGGCGTGGATTTTTTAAAGAATATTTTAAAGGCGTGGATTTTTTAAAGAATATTTTTTATTTATTTTTTATTAATTTTTTAAAGGCGTGGATTTTTTAAAAATATTTTTTATTTATTTTTTAAATTAATTTTTAAAGGCGTGGATTTTTTAAAAATATTTTTATTTTTTTTTATTAATTTTTTAAAGGCGTGGAGCATTTACATAAATATTGGAATTCTTAAAAACATTTTTTGACATGATTTCCTAACCGTGTTTTTTTAAAAATTTGTTGAAGTAATTTCCTAATCGTGGATTTTTTTATAAGTATTTTTTGAATTATTTTCAAAAAAAAATCTTAATGTAAATTTGCTTGTTTTAAGTGATTTCACAATTTCCTATTTATTTCCTCCACACTGTTTATGTTTATTAAGGTGTGTACATTTTCTTTGAGCTCCTCAGAACTTCAAATAAGGAGTTTTCATTGTCTTGATCTTAATATTCCTACCATAAACACACACACATATGTGTGCCACTACTTATGTACGAATATCTGTATGTGGGATTCCATGATTGAGACCATACAGTAGCCAATTTAAAACAAATTGGCTTTACCTACCGTCTTCGCCTTAATTTGTTCAGCCCAAAGGAAAAGCATACTTCGAACATCGAAATAGACAGACCGACAGAGAGAGATCAACAAAAACAAACACAGGAAGCAGCAATAAACCAAACAGTAGCCCGTTCGACGATATGCAAACACACATCCACACATCCTTTGGTCATATGGATGTGTGTGTGTGTGGAAGTAAAGGATTAAAAATAGTTAAGAAAAACCAAAAAAAGTATTTAAATCTCGGCATGCAGTAAACCTCAAAAGGATTTTGGTTAAATATTTGAGCAAGGGGTTTGGCATTTGACATTTAAGCTGTATGCGGACAAATGGCGGGAGCCCGCCCGCCCGTATAAACTGCTTGGGTTTACATAGCGGCGTTTAATATCCGTACAAATATTTAAAAAATACTGCGTGGGATTAAAACCCAAAAATGTCCGGCAATTATCAACATGAAGACAGTTAGTGGGTTAGTTGATGGTATACGGACGGTAGCGTCCTGCGTCTGTCATCAAGTAGCAAATGAACTAACGAAAGGATTAAAAGGACAAGATTATGAAAGTGGTTAGATTGTGACAATGATAAAAACTGGAAAAAAATTTGTTGAAGAGAAAAACCAAACAGAGAGACACATTGCAGTCGTAGGAGAACATGAGCAATAACAATGCCGTTTAAGGATTCTGATAATGGGCCAAAACTGCAGTTGGACAAATACTCGTATGTATGTTTGTATGGAAGAGGTTGGGTTGTTTGCAAAAGACAGCATTAAATGACAACAGTAGCACCATTACCACCGCCACTGCTACCAACAACAACGACGCCACACAAATGGTGGCGACAATATCAAATCATTGCTGGGATTTTACAGCTGCTGTTGGATGTTTGTTGACTGGCTGGCTCAGCTCAACTCAGCAGCATTGCCGCGTTAATTGGCCAAATTTCAATGAAAACACGACGATTTATTTCATTTGAACCGGGTGAGCAAAACTGCTGGTTATGGTATGTGAGTGTGTCGGTGTGTGACGTTGGGCGGCACATGTTGACGATGACGTTGTCGTTAGTTTGAGTTTGGTTAACATGGACATACAACACCCACCCACACAACCGTCCATCCTGCCAACCAAATGACTGACTGCTCTCGTACACAGTCAAAAAGGGGTGACACTTGGTCGTTTGTTTGTTGCCTTTGGCTACCGAAAAGAACACTTTTCATGAATAATTGTTTGTTTTGTCGCCATTAACACTTCGCTATTATTTTCATCGTTTTTTTTTTCTGGCACACAATAAACAACACGAAGCAAAAACAACAACAGCACAAATGAAGAAAGAAAAAATACTTTTAATTGCTGACTGTGTTGTTTATTTTTGTGTTTTTTTTTTCTACTTTTGGACGTTGGTCGCCTTCTGTCGCAACTCTTGTTATTTTTGCCCCCAATAAAGTTGAAGGGTATTTTTTTTTCAAGACGAAGTAGCGATGTTGTGAGATTTATGCCGAGTGGAGCTGGAAGTGGGTTGTCTGGAATTTCCACTAAGTTTTATATTATTGAATATCCATATAAATTAAGAATTTTAAAATAAACTGAATTGCAATGGGTCAACACATTGTCTTAAAAAAATCAGTAAGGAATGTAGTAAAGTCGGACGGAACCGACTATACGATACCCTTTACCACTTTGGCTATATTCAAGAGATGCATCCTAACATACCTTACATTTTTGATGGACCATTGACATGAAAGTGGGCTACATTAATTATGTGATCTATGTCTATATGTGAACCGACATAACCGTACGAACAATAACCGGATACATTTGTACCTTTTTAATGTGGAGGGTATATTAAGTTTGTTTTTCCGTTTATAACTCATCGAAATAATCATTTCCAACCTCATAAAGTATATATTTTTGATCAGCGTCAAATTTTATGACGATTTAAACGTCAAAAGGTAGCCAAAATTTTGCATAGAGTTGTCTTTTGTCTGCAGGCAGGTCAAGCTCGAAGATGAGCACGTTTAGGCATACCCCCTTATAAGGATACCCACCAATTTTCGATATTTTGAGGTTCTTGAGCGCGCTATTCAAGCGAATTCGCTGAAATTTGGTACAATGGGTTGTTATTAAGTACCAAATATCTATAAAAAAAAATATAAATATCGGTCCACTTTTTCTGGTAGCCCCCATATAACGGTTTCCCCCAATTTTCTGTATTTTGGGGTTCTTGAGCGTGCTTTTCAACCGAATTCGCTAAAATATGGTACAATGGATTCTTATTAAGCATCATATATATCCACTAAAAATTATAAATATCGGTCCACTTTTTCTAGTAGCTCTCCTATAACGGTACCCCCAAATTTCGATATCTCAATGTTATTGAGCGCGCTGTTCAAGCGAATTTGCTGAAATTTGGAACAAAAGTTTCTTATTGGGCACCAAATGTCTCCAATAACAAAATTATAAATATCGATCTAAATATCCTCTGTCAAATTCCATGTCATTAGGGCAGATTTAAATTCGCTTTTGTGCAATGGGACAATAATTTTTTAAATCGATTTGAATCAAACCATTCATTATGCTACAACACAGAGCGCTGTTCAAAATATAATCTCAAGTTCTTCCATAATCATCAGTTCATTATTTAGTGCACACTTTAATTCTTTGCTCCAGCATTTGCTAGAAATCGGGCCTATATGGGACCTACATCTAAATCTGAACCGATTTTAATAAAACTCGGCACACGATATGCTATCCTAACTTCAGTACGTTTGTGTAAAATGTTGTACCAATCGACATAACTTTGACTCTTTGGTGCGCCATTTGCTAAAAATCGGATGAAAATATATATGGGATCTATATCTAAATCTGAAGCGATTTTCACGGAATCTTTCTGGGCTCAATTCAGTACGCTATGCCAAATTTCGCGCAAATCGAAAGAAATGTGGGAGCTTTCGTACACTATTTAAATAAAATCAGACGAACATATATACAGAAGCTATATCTTAATCTGAATCGATTTTCACGAATCTTATCACACATTACTCTAGACTCAAATCAGTACGATATGCCAAATTTCGTGCAAATCGAATGAAATGTAGGGGCTTTGGTGTTCCATTAACATAAAATCAGACGAAAGTATATATGGGAGCTATAACTAAATCTGAGCCGATTTTCACGAAAATTTACGCACATCATTCTAGACACAATTCAGTGCGCAGAACTAAATTTCGTGCAATTCGAAAAATATATAGGGACTATTGTGCACCATTTACATAAAATCGGGCGAAAATATATGGGACCTATATCTAACTCTGAACCGATTTTCACGAATCTTAGCATACATTACTTTAGACTCAGATCAGTACACTTGCTAAATTTCGTGCAAATAGAAAGAAATATAGGGGCTTTGGTGTTCCATTAACATAAAATCGGACAAAAATATATATGGGAGCCAGGGACGTACGCAGGGGGGCGGCCCTGGGGGCCCGGGCCCCCCCCGAAATGAAAATTTTCCACAGTAAATTTATGTTTGCAACAGCGAATTTTTTCATTTTGTACTACCGGGCCCCCCCCCCCGAAATGAAATCCTGTGTACGTTGCTGATGGGAGCTATATCTAAATCTGAACGAATTTAACACACACCATTGTAGACTCAATTCAGTACACTGTGCCGAATTTCATAAGAAATATAGGGACTTTGGTGCGCCATTTACAGTAAATCGAACTAAAATTTATATGGGAGCTATATCTAAATCTGAACCGATTTTTCCCAATTTCAATAGGGTTCGTCCTTGGGCCAAATAATTGGCATGTGCCAAATTTCTAGATTTGGGTAGTTCCGGAACGAACTAGTTCATTGGAACTATTCCGAGAAAGGAACGATCGCGGCTAGTTCCAGCTCTTTAATTAATATAGTTCCTTTTTCTGATCTCGTTCCTTTCACCGTTTTGTTCCTTTATTCCCATATAATATATTAAAAAATATGTTGTGCTTATCGTCCTGCAGTTGAATTCTGTAGTTTCATTTCATGCACAATTCTCAATTTTTCATCTATTAACAAAACAACACGTAACTATGTGAGCAAAAAAAAAAAAAAACGACGAAAGAGAGAGAGAGATTCAAAGGGACTATCTAGGAATCGGAGCTATATGGAGCAAAGGAACTATAAAGTGCAAAGGAACTGTATGGAGTAAAGGAACTATATGGAGTAAAGGAACTACATTAAGCAACAAGTACCTTTCTAAAAAAGGAACGAGAAAGATCAATCCGCTACGTGAACTAGATTGCCAAACTCTAGAAATTTTATCCAAAACGTATCATAAATGCGACCTGTATTTTGTTTACAAGAATACATGGATAGACGGACGGATGACTCAGAAAGTGATTCTATGCATATTCTCAGAAGGGACCATGTGTCTATCTCGTTCCCTTTTGCCTGTTCCAAACAAAGACATAATACCCTATACCACATTGTGGCAAAGGGTATAAAAAGTCGTACTGCTTCAAGAACGAGATTGTCCAACTCTTAGATTCACAGCACACCACCTTGATATTAGAATACTTGGCATTCGCTATCTTATTATTTGCCTTTTTCGAAAAAAGGCGAATAAAAATGAATTTATGACCTTAAAATTAATATCAATTATAGTCATATTCGACCACATGGGATCTACGAGGTATACGTAAATGTTTACAGGAGGAT
>NW_026875197.1:0-10227 GCF_032173495.1 Musca vetustissima
TTCTCACAAAATTACTTAGGTGGAAAAATATAGTTTGAATGTGTGAATATTGTGATTGTGCAGAAAAATATATATTTAGTATATAGTCGTATAAATTTATATTTGTGGCAAATTGGATGCTTCTAATTTATTTCTGATTGAAAATGTGAAAATAATAAAAGAGATAGTTGTCAGTCTAATACCAATCTTTCGCTACTTCGTTATTTAAAACCCAACACCAAACACTTTTGGAACCATTTAGTATGTACCTATTTTCTCTTATAGTACTTTTTTCCAAAACTACCTCCATATCTCAACTCTACACACCAATTCTGACCGCAAAAGAAATTTAGCTCTATAAAAAATTTGTTGTCATTTTTTGCCCTTTGTAAAATTTCCAACTTTCAAATATAAGTTCCAATGGTAATCATGCAATCCAATGGAAATGTTATTACTCAATTCCAGGATTCCAGCTCTATCGGTTAGCTTTAAATTCAAACTGTACCAATTTTGGTGCCATTTAGCCCACATTAGTAGACATTTCCAAAACTTTCAACATATCCCAATCCTATACCCTAACAGTAACCCTAACTCCAACATTCTGGATTCCAGCTGTATAGGTTCACCCAAAATTGAAATTATAAAAAATTTAGTACGAACTTCCTACAAAGTTCAATTCTACATTCCAACAGTGATCCTACCATCAATTTCAAGATTCCAGGTCTATCGGTTCACCCAAATCCAAATTTGGTACCATTTAGTACACATTATTACAAATTTCCAAAACTTTCTACATAGCTCAATCTTACATCCAATTGTATCAAATTTAGTACAAATTTCCCTTACCACCTACATCATGCAATCCAATGGAAATTTCAGGATTTTAGCTCTATCGGTTAACTTTTAATACAAATTGTACCAAATATACTGTCATTTAGTAGACATTTCCAAAACTTTCCACATACCCCAATCCAACACCCCAACAGTGATCCTAACTTCACATGTCAAGATTCCAACTCTATCGGTTTACATAAATGCAAATTTGGTACCAGTTTATACACATTAGTACGAATTTCCAAAACTTTATACATACCTGAACAGTGATCCTAACTTCAAATTTCAAGATTCTAGTTCTATCAAATCCTCATTTGGTACCATTTTGTACACATTGGTATAAATTTCCAAAACTTTCTACATACCCCAATCCTATACCCTAACCTTATCTCTAAATTTCAGGATTCCAGTACACATTAGTATGATTTTCCAGAACTTCATACAATGCCCAATCCTACACTCCAACAGTGATCCTACCACCAAATTTTAAGATTCCTGCTCTATCGGTTCATCCAAATACAAATTTGGGACCATTTAGTACCCCATTATTACGAATTTCCAAAACTTTCCATATATCTCATTACTACATACCAACAATGATCGTAACTCTAAATTGGAGGACTTCAGCTCTATCAGTTCACAAAAATTTCAAATTGTACCAAATTTATTATGATTTAGTACCCATAAGTATGAATTTCCAAAACCCCATACCCCAATCCTACACTGTAACAGTAACCTTATTTCCAAATTTCAAGGTTTCCAGCTCAATTGGTTGACTTAAAAGTTGAATTGTACCAACTTTAGTACACATTAGTACGAATTTCCAATACTTTCCACAAAGCCCAATCATACACCCCAAAAGTGATCCGAACGTCAAAAAAGAAAAACGTCATCGCATCGCTTCACCCCAAATTTCAATTGTGCAAAATTTAGTTCACATTAGTAGGAATTTCCCAAATTTTCTAAATAGCTCAATTCTACCCCAAAAATGATCCTAACGTAAACCTTCCAGATCATTAGTACGAATTTTCGAAATTCTCTACATACCATAATCCTACACCCCAACAGTGATCCGGACTCCAAATTACATTGTTCCAGCTCTATCGGTTTACCCAAATCCAAATTGTACGAATTATAGTACGAGTTCGTACTTTTCGTACACATAAATAAAAAATTCCAAAACTACGTAGATATCTCAATCCTACACTTCGACGGTAATGTTAATTTAAATTTTCAGTATTCCAACTCGATTTGTGTCTCCAAATTAAATTTGTACCGAATATAGTACTTTTAGTATACATAAGTACACGCTTCCAAAGCCAGCTCCTTATATCGACCCTGCTTCTCAAACTTAATTTGCATTCCAAATTTCAAGTTTTTAGCTCTATCCATTCACATGATACGAAATTTAGTACATTTCGCATACTTTTACACTTCATCAGTAGCCCTCATTTAAAATTTAAGTGTTCTAGCTCTACCGGTTCGCCAAACACAAATGGTATCATATTTAGTACTTTTCGTACCGTTCTAGTACGAATTTCCTAAAACCCAGTCTTATCTGTCACCTTTGGACCCTCACCCAAAATTTTAAGATTCTATCTTCAGCTTTACTCTTTTATTACTATCGATTTTTTATGCTTATATATATTTTTAATTTGTCTTTTATTTTTCATTCCAGGTTTTTATGAATTATATATGCTCGAATTTCCGTATGATGACAATCGAAAACGATACACAAATGATTTGAAAAAATGGCAGGCCCGCCGATAAAGATCAATATATATTTTGGAATTATCCTCATCTCTCAATCATAATATTCCACAAGAAAGGATTACAATAGAAGAAAAGAAAAGTATGAATTATATATTTTTTAAAGGCATGTATATATTTTGTACAAACAATATTGAATAAAAAATAAAGAATAATGAATTTACTAAAAATACTTCTTGTTTTTATTTACGGATACAACAACAAATATGGTAAGTATACATGCCCCTACGCATGCGACATAATTTCTGTGCTGACGTCACAATTTTTCATTCACCTTGTTATATGCATTTTTTGGGCAAATTTCACAAAAATACTAGGCGCCCAGAAGAAAATAGAAAGTAGCCCGCCAAAAAAAATGTAAGAAATTACATCTGGCAATGCCGTAGAAAAAATACAAAATTTATAGCATACTTTTAGGCGCTCGCGGGTTGGGTGTTGCCAGACCAAAATTTTTCGATTTTTTTGGCGGGCAACTTGCTATTTTTTCTGGGCGCCTGGTATTTTTGTGAAATTTGGACATAATTGCACCAAATTTTTGTTTTTTTTTCAAATTCATTGGGAGCTATTATTGTGACATTGGGCCTTACTGTTACTAAGAAACTAATATTGTGAACCCCCACTAAGAGATTTTTTAGACGTCCATAAATAAACACACATTTTTAGAATTTTTTTTAAATCTGTTTATTTGTTTTATTTCAATGAACGAAGAAGGTACATAAAGAAATAACTCAACTACATACACTATTTACTTAATAATACCTAATACTATGGTAGTGTAGGGGAACAATATCAGCTGGATATTTTCTTTCAGAAATTGCTCAAACCTATCAGGCATCCAGAACAGGTAGATAGAAAATTGAACTAATTGGCAAATTGCAGGCTTTTAGCTCCGTAACATGTACCAGGTTTGATATTCGGAACAACATTTTTGGGTTAATATCAGGAAATAGATTTCAAAAAATTCAACATAACTGATAGTCCTTGGTATTCCTTAAAGAAAGATGGCTACTATAAAAATGCACTAGAATATTTAAAGAAATGTAAAAAAAGGCGATGATTGCCATTTTCATCGATAATCTTATCTCGGTTCAATGTTTATTGAAATAGAAACAAAAATGTTAAAAAATCCACAATTGTATATTAAAAAAAACATTTTTAGGAAGCTTTCAGAAGACTGATTTTGTAACAAAATATTCTTTTCGGGAATTACATTTAGACTTTAAATAAAAATATATTTTTTAAAGAAATATTTTTTTAGAGTAACACATAAAGCCGTGGTTTTTTAAACATGTTTGTTTTGGGGACCAGATATGGGCGTGAATTCATTAAAAAATAAGTGGGTCTCAGGGCTGTCTTTCCTGACATGTGAGGTATCATAATGAAGTAATAAATTGTTCATAGGTTTTAAATAATTTTTCATATAAAACATTTCATATTTTTAAATTTTAATCATAATAAAATCACGAAATAGCCAGACGTCCTAACTTCCACATGACTCAAATTTTTTTACAATATCTGCAGTAGTTCAACAGTTATGACAAAAAAACCACGACGTTAAATTTTTCATTTATGATGCTTTCAACTACTAAATTACCAGGTCGTTAAGGAAATTTCAATCGGTATATATCTATATTAATAAAAAAAGGAAGGAATAGCCGCTTAAGTGGGTCGATTATACAGTCATACCATTGAAGAAACGGGCAGTGAACCATTGCAACAGGGCACGCATTTAAAAAAAATCTATAATTTGAAAGGGTTTTTTGTTTGTATGACTATTCATCGTTAAATTACAGCCCGAACTGAAGATGTTTGGCAGTGAAACAATACACGAAATATATGTAAACTGTTAAAAACAGTGTTTCCAAAAAGATAATAGGTAAAATATCACCCTTTATAATTGTAAAAATATGGAATGTGGCAGTATGTAATAAAACTTCAGAATTTCCTCTAACCATATCTGGCAACTTTATAAAAATCGGTTTAGTACTTGCCGAGATATTTGTATTTCAATTCAACGATGGTCCGAAATACACCTCCTGCTCGATTCTGGTCGCCTATTACCTGAAAATGAAAAACCCCACAAAAATCGGTCTTTTAAAAAAGGCAAAAATCGTTTTCATAATGTCTGCTGTTGTATGAAAATTATAGCATACTTGTAGAGGCAAAGGGCAGTTCCATGTGTAATTTCTTGTTTCTTGATATGTAGGTGTGATTGTATGTGATTTATACACATATGCAATGTAAAATATATTTACTTACACATACACAGACTGTAGCTGTATGAAGAAAAAATTTCCATTTTTGCAAGATCGATTTTTGTGGTGTTTTTCATTTTTTGGTAATAGGCGCCCAGCATCGAACAGAAAGTATATTTCGGAGCATGGTAGAATTGATATTCGAATAACTTCGGAAATACTTAACCGATTTGAATGAATTTTGCAGCAATGGTTAGAGGGAATTCTGCATTATTACACGATGACATTATATAGTTATTACGCCAATAAAGGTGATTTTAACAGTTTATACACATCTGATGTTTTGTTTTTCTGTTATACATCTTCAGTTTTGTCCATAATTTAACGATGACTGGTTATACAAACAATCAACGCTTTGAAAATCATTGAATTTCATAACTAAAATGCGTGCTTTGTTAAGAAAGTTCATTGTGCGTTTCTTGAATTTTACGGCTGTATAATCGATCCATTGAAGCGGCTATTTTTTACCCCATTTCATCTTTATATATAAAAGACAGATCATCAAGACGAAACGGCTAAAGCTAGAAACTTGAAATTTTGAATGTGGGTTGTTGTTGATGTGTAGGAGAGATAAGGCTGGGTTTTTCGAAATTCGAACTAGAAGGGTACGAAAAATACTAAAATGTACCCTTTGTATCAGGCGAGCGGGAAGAGCTAGAATTCTGAAATTTGGAATATGGGCCACTGATGGAATGTTAGAAAGATTTGCAAAAGGGTTTTTGGAAATTCGACCTATAAGTGTACGAAAAGTACTAAGATTTACTAGATTTAGTTCTAATTGTATATTTCGACGCCTCCGAAGAATAGTATGCAAAGTCTGAAAAGTATTTTTTCAGCAGAAGCTCTCAAAGTATGGAAGTTTCTTAAATCTTACGTGCCATGCTAAGTACATTTTTGAAAATGTACTTAGCATGAGAATTTCAGAGAATTTAAATTAACGACCGTAGTATCTAAAAACGTAAAGAACTTTAAAACATGCCAAGTGGACATAGCATACTATGGTTCGGAGGCGTCGATATATTGCACATATAAAACTAGAATCTTGAAATTTTATAAGGAATACAGGTTGGGAGGTGGTGTTGATGTATGAAAAAGTTTTAAGAAATTCGTACTTATGTGTATAAAAAGTACAAAGTGGTACTAAAATTGGTACTATTTGCGTTTAGTTGTGTGTATAGAGATGGAATCCTGAAAAGAGGAATTAGGACTACTATTGGAGTACAGGATTGAGGTAGCTTTAAAAAATCTTACTTATGTGTACGAAAAGTACTAAATTTGGTACAAGTTGAATTTATGTGAACAGATATAGCTGGAGTCTTCAAATTGGGAATTAAAATAACTTGTGCACGAAAAGTACTAAACGGCACTATATTTGATACAATTTTCAGAGAGCTGGAAACCTAAAATTTGGAATAATGGTTGATGTTAGAATGTAGAATTGATATATGGAAGCATATTACGTAAGTGTACTAAACGGTACCAAATTTGCCATAATATGACATTTTGATTTTCTATAATGTGGTAAATTTTCGCCCCAACAATTATTAATATTTAAATTTTCGGTATTTTGAGGATATTAGACATGTTTTCAAGTGAACTGGGTAGCCGCCATATAACGATACCCCAAAAATATCGGTATTGTAGAGAGTTTGATCACGACCGAAACGAATTGGCTATAAATCGGTATTTTGGACTCTCTCATTCTAAAATTTATAATAATATCGCATCAGTATAATATAGGTCCCGTGTGCTTAGGAACACCATTGCAATACATTTTAGTATCCCTATGCATAGGAAAACATGCCATTAAAATGGCAGCAATCTAGTATTTCTGCATATCGACACGCACTTCTAAAAACATTTTGGTTATAAAATTCAATGAAAAAACTAGATTGTTCTATTGAACAGTGATGATATATTTGTTTATTCTACTTAAGTGATTTTTATTCCATATATAGATTTTTTTATTCCATATATAGATAAAGGGTTATGGCCCCATGTTTTAGAGGTTATATTTAATATGCAGCTAGAAGATATATGTTTCTTGGATTTCATA
Organism: Musca vetustissima; assembly: GCF_032173495.1. Lineage (NCBI taxonomy): Eukaryota > Metazoa > Arthropoda > Insecta > Diptera > Muscidae > Musca > Musca vetustissima. Next base: position 6,895 of record NW_026875197.1, read on the forward strand.
TGTCAAGACCTGATTATGGACGGCGCATATCAACAGATAATTCGGAAAAAATCATTTTTTTGGTAAAGTTATGAGCTTTTCAATATTGAGAAGAGGGCAAAAATATGTGCAGTACTTATTTGTGTATACAATATAAATTATTTAAATCGCTTCGTATTCGAATTGTACGATTCTGCCATTATAATTATTTTTGATTCTTGTAAAAAAGAATATAGAGAATAATGTAACATGATTTTTCCGTCGATTTTGCATTTGGTTTTCTTGATACCGAATTATTACTTTTTCCTAATGCAAGGATGTAGCGATGTTAAATTTTGTTCATAACGAGAAAAAAATTCGGGGCACAAAGGATTAAAATAATTACAAAAATTTTTTAATTTTATAAATAAAATAAAGCTAAATTAATAATCGCAAAATGATAAATGAAAACTTTTGCGGCTAAATCCAAAAATAAAACGCTAAATTTAGCGGCAAAAATGCTAAGATTTCCACACTGGTTAAACGGTGAAAACACTTTAAGAACTTTAATCCCATAGTCTACATCAGCTTTAGGATCTTCAAACCTTCAACATGACCGTGTGTTGCAGTATGCATGATATGTTTGTACTCTATGTTTCCATTGGTATGGTGTAGTTTCCACTAACATGAAACATTTGTTGATCTTAGTAAGTTGAACGACTATGAAAACTTCCTGATTATTGTTAATAGTATATTATTATTAACATATTATATATAAATAAAAATATATATAAAAATGTATAATAGTATATTATTATTATCATATTATATACAAATAAAAAATATATAAAAATGTATTTTAAATTTTTCAAAAAATATCACTGTTGATCGTTCGTTTACGTTTGCTTGCAACATGTTCGAATGTGTTTGATACGCAAAGTAACAACGAACACACACACGAAGGAAAGAAATTCTAGTAAAACGAATGGAAATCGTTTCAACACATTTCAGTCACAAACTCAAACTCGACACATTAACACAATATCGAACTTAAGTAACGCGCGAACGCGTTCAAACCTTAAAATCTAATAATTATAAATGAATTAAATTAAATAAAGAAATAAATTAAATTTAAATAGTTATAGAAATTCAAATTAGAAATATACAAACACAAAAAAAAAGAGAAAAACAAACATAAAATATATACATATATGAAACCAAATTTATATATAAATGTTACACTCTATGTAGAAAACAAAAAATTCTAGAAATTAGAAACGAAACAAAATGTTATGTGCAACATAATTAAAAATTAAGAATTCGTTATAAAACAAACAAAACAAAGTGAAGAAATTTTTAAAAACAAATAAAACGATTTAAAATTTTTGGCGAAAAATTCAACAGCATTGAAGGAGCAGAAATAACAAGAAGAAGAAGAAGAAATCATGTATATTTAAATTGTTTCCACACTTTTAAATAACAGAAAAAAAATCAATTGTCAAACAACGTAAGTGTTTTATAAAAATAAAAAAATAGCAAAAGAAAAAAAACAACAACAAACACATTTAGCTTATAGTCGTTTAGAAAGAAAAAAAAAATAAATAAAAAAGCCAGCAAGTGAGTGAGCCAGCCAGCGGACAAACAATCAAGTGAAAAGAATTTCGAAAGAATCTTACAAAAAAAAGCGAGAAAAAATAATTAAGTTAATTCAACAAAACGTTTTGGTTTTTTGTCTCAGTGAGCTGCCACAACAGCAACAACAACAACAAAAAACAACAACAACCATAATAAACGACAAAACAGCTTGATGGCCAACGCCAATTGGAAAAAATAAATGCCAGAGAAAGAGTGAAAATTGTGTTGTTGTTCATTTTTCATTTCATATTTTCGGAAGATTAAACCAGAACGAAGTTGTGAACACAATTTTGCGTAAAATACAAATTTTGAAAGAAATGAAAATTAAGACCAACTGACAAAAAAAAATCTGTGCTAAACCGAAACCACCACCAACAATCATATTTCATTACTGTGATTTAATTTTATTTTTCATCATTGCTACTGTGTTACTGTTTTTTTTTTTCAATTTTTTTGTGTTGAATGATGTTGTGTTTTGTGTCATAGTATTATATTGTTCGGTGGCCGCTTGATCGGCCTGTCTGTCTGTCGTTCGTTTGGTCGTGGTCTACCGTTCCTATATATTCATTCTGATCGTTAACACAACATGACAGCCAATTATGAAAGTGTAGCAGCTCTTAATTCTCACTACAGGCCGTACTGTATTCGTGTCAAATTTGGATAAGTGAAATATGTTTTTTTTTATGAACTGAAAGTGGATTTTAAAGGTTTCATAAAAACATTACAAATATTGAATATTAAAAACGAACGGAATTGTTTGGAATAATCGATTTTAGTTCTTTTCAAGAGCCACAGTAAAGCCATGTTTACACTAAGTTCAATTGATATACAGCTTAGATCACTTATACCGACCATTAAAGGGTCGTGAAAATACATTTTTCGGGACAATATCGACTGTATTTGTTTTCTTTTTTTAGTAAAAATTTTATATATAGACACAGGGTTACCAATAAGAAATGTTATTAAGGTATTGAATGAAAATATTTGATATTTGCCGTTAATAATAAAAAATAATATAAACCAAATAACCACGAGACAATTTCCTTCCCGGATGATGCTTCCAATTCAGATGCTCTCAATTCAGAATTTTTAGGGATATCCATGATATAAGATAGGAAGGAGCCGCAATAAATTAAATCACAAGATCTTAGTGGACAATTGTGATTGACTCTTCGGGAAATAACATGGTTCGAACTAGTTTCCCGTAAATGTACAATGATTTCGTTAGCATTGTCCAGTTCAATACCATTCAATTTCGATCATAAAATATCAACATTGTGGAATTTAATTCTAAGGCGTAAAACAAAAAGTACCAGTAATTGTTACAAAAAATTTTATGTGACAAAATATTAGGTTGGGGAAACAGAAAATCATTATGAAAACGTCGATTAAATCAGAGAAAAGATCGAAGTCGACCGGCATGTTAGCAGTCGTAACATCGCCCAGGAGGTAAAAATCTATCATAAAATTGCCTTAAACCATTTACACAAAGCTGGATTCAAAAAGAAGCTCGATGTTTGGGTGCCACATCAATTAACCGATGTAGGATTAACGAAATAGGATGGATCGAATTTGCATCTGCGAAGCCTTGGCCAAACGGAATGTGATAGACTAATTTCTTAAATGGGTGGTGACTGGAAGTCTCTGCTATGCATTTGGTGGGACGGGAAGGGGATTATTTATTATGAGTTGCTTCCAAATGGACAAATGCTAAATTCTGGTGTCGTGTTCCACCAGAAC
>NW_026875198.1:0-10167 GCF_032173495.1 Musca vetustissima
ATGGGTCCATTCATTCTGGTTTTGAAACTTAGTATACCACATATGAACGAAGGGAATATCAAATTTCATCCAAACCTGGTACATCTTAATATTTTACCTAGCCTAGATTGATGTGGTACATCCTCCACTATGGGTGAAAGTTCTAAATTAATTTGTGATCTTCATGTTTCTTCGATTAAGACGAAACTTAGCATAGCTCATTGAATTTAGTTTACAATGAAGTATGCAAAGTTTTTGGTTTGTCGGTTGAGACGAAATTTTTCATAGTGTCTAGGAAAACATTTGTGAAGTTTAAGAGGGCCCACCACTTCGAATTTTTATGATTGGTATATTTGGATATACATATGTACTTGAAGACTTAAAGGTTAAGAAAATGAATTAACATAATTTTGTTGTTTTTGGTAATTAAAGAAAAGCCCTTCTTTTCAACGAAGGTCATAATTTCCGATCACTGGAACAAAAATTCCCAAAATTCCAATGGCACTCGAAAAGGTACATGTCTATCTCTGGTAAAACTAGATTATTAACATCGCACAAAAATTAACAAAATGGCGGATCTATTGAATTTAATCTTATGTATGAATAGTTGTTGAGATTTTCACATAGAATTTTAAAGAGAAATTCTCGAGTTTGAGTTAAATAAATGAAAATGATATTTTCAACGCTTGTCCAATTAAAAGGAAAATCTAAAAAAATTAATTTTTGGTCAAATGATTTTTCCATCTATATTGCCTTCGCTTCTCTTGATATTGGACTTTTATTTTTCAAAAAGAATGTTCTGTGCAAGGATATTTTGAACTATATGTGTATGAAGAATCCTCACACCAATAATATTTTATGATTTTTTAAGCAAAGTTGAGAGTTTTTATTATAGACTAAATTTGGTTGCAAGTGCAAAATTGATTGAAGGTTGGAGCTTAGTGCATGAGATTTTTGATTTGAAATTTTCTTAATCGATATACATATGCATGTAATTAATGATTTCTTTCTGTGTAAATATTTATGAACATACTTAGATTTTATTTACTTTTTTTTTGCACAAAAAAAAAAATAAAAAATGATTTTTGACATGTGTTTAATTTTCTTTAGCTTGATTGTTTATTTTTATTAATTTCGGATTTATGAAAAAAAAAATAACAAACCAATGAATGCAATATTTTCCCATTCAAATGCAAATATGTATAACTGTAAACATATATATTTATATTTCCTTTTCAATCTGAGGATTAAGAGCTACCTAGGAATATTGGTTTTATTAATAATTTTTGATTCCTCGTCGCACATCACCCACCTCCCTTTTTGCAGGATAGCATGTGTGCGGCCCGGCAAGTGTGTGAGTGTCTGTGCGTTCGAGTGTAGTAAACTTATTTAAATGGAAGCAGACGTCATATACAAATTGTATGATGATTTCCAGATAAATATTATTGAATGAAATAAGAAAAAAAAACAAAACGAAAAAGAGAAAATCCTGTTGCATACCATGCGATAAGAGGCTTTTCGTATTATCTCCACAAAGATATAATACCAAAAAATATACAATTCATATGGACTTGTGTTCATTTTCCGGTAAAGTATCAAGGCTCACTGTTTTCCCAAAAAATATGTACTACTGATAAATCGAATAGGTATACTGTTATATCTAATCAAAAATAAAGCAATATATCTGTATGTGTCAAATGAATGGATGGATATATATATATATATATATATATATATACCATATATATTCATCTTGAAAACAAACATGTGGTTAAATTCTCCCGTTTTTAAACCCTCCAGCAATAGGTGAGGGTTTATATATATATATATACATATATGAAATATCAAACTACAGACACTCAGGCTAGAAAATTCAGCATACCAAATCTGTGACCTGGGTCCTTTAAATGTGGGATATATTGGAAAAAGAACCCACCAAGAATCCGGAACCACATTCGCTTGGAAAATCTTGAATCTAGAAATTGATGAGAATCGTATCAGAGTAAAATATAACTCGTATATATATTTAGGCTCATATCAATTTAATAGTGCACGGAGGACCATAGGGTCCTTGCCAATTGACACAAAGGTCTTAAAGTATAGGTGTTTGACACTTCTAATCTTTATTTTCAGAACTTTATATCCATGCATTTATATCCATACACTTTTTATGAAATCATTTTTGGTGTCTTATTTTATTTTATTGATCACCAGGGTATGCTTATTTACGTAGTCATCTGTATATTTACTTTTTCACCTAGATATTCGCTGTCACTCGTTCTCTGTGGGGAGGCGAAAAACAAAAAACAAAGACTATTTGCATTAAGTAGACTTAATTCGAACATTCCTCGAGGCAGCAGCACACGTGAAAGCGGATGTCGACGGGCTGTATGGATGGTGTGTGGTGCTGTGCTGTGTTGTGAGGAAGTGGGTGGCTTGTAGCTGTGGTTGTTGCCAATGCAGGTGGTGGTGGTCGGGCAAATGGAATAAATGTAACAATTCCCCATATTCTGTTGAAAATGCCCAAAAGCATTTACTTGAAGTTATTAAAAATTCAACAGATTTTATTGGAAAGTTTTTTTTTCTATCTAATATTTGTATACATAGACATATAAACTCGCTGTCTACCTCTCACCCTGGGAACACTCTAATATTCAAATTAAAGGTACCAAATTGAAAGAAATGAAGACCGAAAAATAGCTAAACAAAAACAAGCAGTTTACTATTTTTCGCCTAAGTCTGCCTGGTGGTGGGGGTGGGTGCGGTTGAATATTCTATGAAACCTCTCAATATTTAAATTATTTTAATATTGTTACAGATGTGTAAAGGACTGTCTTCAGGTACGTCGGTGGTGGAGGTGGTGCTGTTGTCTGATAAGATACTAGATATTGTTTTAGTTTTTCTGTTGCCTTTTTTACCGAAATAGGCACTTTGTGTGAACATTTTTGACCGTAATGTACCCTTAAAAATATGAAGATAAAATTATTATTTATGAACAAGGGCATTAAAGTTGTTGAAATGTTGATCTCTTTAAATGTCTTCTACAGAGAAAACTAAAAATGAGTCCTACATTCTGGGTAAAGTTGGTTTGTTATTCTGGTGTGTTTCAAATTTTGAATGGTAAATTACACGGTTCAATATATATATATTATAATATAGGCCACACTGTGGTACATGATATTATTTATTTGTCTATATATTTTTGTAACGTGATAGACCCATACTTACTTTTTATTAAAATCTGCATAGAATTGCAAACAAAATTCAGATAGCATTTATGATCCAATTGTGATGAAACTCATGTTAATAGACCAAGGTCCTTTTTAAAATTGTTTATAATCGGATCATATTTAGATATAGATTAAATTTCTTCTAATTTAACGTAAATAGTACAACAAAGTCTTAGAGTTTATCCGATTGACGTAACATTTACCATAGCGTACAAAATGAACGACATGTTCAGATTTAGATATTATTTTATCCGATTTCATGAAAATAGCTCCCGAAAGATATTTCGGGAAATTGACAAGGGCTTTAAGTGACCAATATGACATACAAATTGTGTTCCGTTGTATCCAAGGCTCAGAGGTCTCGAAAGACTTCTAAGTATACGTTTTTAACAATAAAGACTACTTCGTTTTCAAAGCGAAAACGCTTTGAATACAACATCGACCATTTCCTATCGGATAATGTGAACCATTGCAAAAATGTTGAAATTTGATTTGAGAGATAAGAGCGGCTATCCTATAGGAGGAATAAGTTTTCAGTGATCTATAACATCAGTCTGTACCAATTTGGTCGAGCATTGACAGCGGCTTCTTTATACTTGCTGCTTCCGACGTATCTAAGATGTCCGTCTAAAATGAATGGTCATCACTATTAATAGTGGCAACACACAGAAGAAGTGACAGAATCCCAGAATCACTCTTTTATTTGACCCAAGGAAGAACCCGTTCAGATTTAGATATAGCTCTTACATATAGTTTACTCTGATTTTACGATAGTGCAGTCCCAATGCTTCACTGTGGGCGAAATGGACGATCTAGCGCAGACGAGAAGTTTATTTACTATGGCGCATCGAGCCTGTGCGTACTAAAAAAATTTCTGTCATTAAAACTCATATATTTAATAATATTTAATATTTAATATTTAATACATGTGCGATGCTAATAAAGTTCTTCTAATAAATAAAAAAAAAAAATAGAAAATTTGTTGCAAAATTGGCTGAGAAATGGAAATTCGACCATAGAAGCCGCCACAAATTTGAAGAAAACAACAAGGAGTGGTTAGACTGATAACTTTTATTAGTTAATCCACTGACTAATCGTGGAACACCCGATAAGAAGTTTGACGAATGTTCCAACAAAACGAAACTAAAATGTTATCCAAATGGAGTCCAATTTACGAACTATTCAGCTCAAGTGCCTTTACAAGATATGGTAGATCATATTGTTACGCGACTCGAAGAAGCTCATTTTTCTATCAGAATTTAATGTTCCTGAACGGAGTGAGCAGAATCTCATTTCTTGCGGGCTCAAAATCAATATTGAATCTTTTATGGAATATGCTTTACAGAACGCAGAACTTTTTATCATACTGTATCCTTGGTTTTAATACATGGAGCCGATATAATTAAAGTATCACCACTTCAATTAGGAAAAATTTCCAAAATGGAAGCCCGCAATTTCCGTGAGCACCATACGCGAAAGACATCCCAATTAAATACAATGAAAGACTTAATGCATGCCCTTTTGTGTTGATCAGATCCCTTGATTTCAAATTTACGCAAACCACAAGGCAACAAAAAAAAGAAAGATGCCGATAATGATATTTTATAACTTTTGTCAGAACATTGTGTATCCAAATCGGAATTACTATTGTAATAATAGTTTCTTATTTTGATTTGTATTTTTTCCTTTTTTTTTTGGTTTATAATTAAATTTTTGTTATGAAAACAACTGAAATGTATGCAGTCTTAAGGGGACCCCCCCATTCTCGGGGTCAAATTTTATGTTGATATAATTCGAATCTACACTGATTAAAGAATGTCTCTACAAAATTTCAAGTAAAAATCTCAAGAACTCTTGAAGATATAGCCGATTTATCGTATCAGCATCAAGTGACGGCTGAAGGGCTTCTCAAACTTTAAACGCGTTTTTCTCTAAACATTTTTTTTGCGAATGGCGGGCACGATAACTCAAAAACTAATAACCCAATCGGTTCCAAATTTTGCAACGTTTCTCTGGGAGTGTATAGCTCTCGTATGAACTAGGATAAAGCAAATCGGGGAAGATCTTCCTTATTTTTTAACTTGGTTTTTGGTAAAAAATCGGCGATTTTTCAAAAATATTTTTTCAAAGGTCCACCATTTTGTTAATTTTAGAGCAATAATCCTAGTTCATACGAGAGCCAGACATGTACTCTTTCTAACACCGTTGGAATTTTCGGATTCCGATGTTCCAGTGAGGAGTTATCATGCCCGCCATCAAAAATAAGGACTTTTCTTTAATTACAAAAAACAACAACAAAACAATAACAAAATTTTTTTGTAAATTATTTTTCTTCTCTTTTAAATCTTCAATTATATATGTGCAAAGTTACAAACCTTAACAAGCATTGGTATTGATTTACCAGCCCATTGAAAATCTTGAAAAAATAAAATCGAGAATGGGGGTTCCCTTAAAAAGGCCAAAAATATTATTAAAAAATTAATAAATAAATGTTTAAAAAAATGTTTTTATTATTAAAGTTTAATATGTTATTAGCCCCAAAGAATGAGAAACATTAAATATACTAACCTTATCATGTTTTCCTGAATGAAATAAACAATGTCTAAAAAATGGAAAAAATTGCAACTTTCAATATAATATATATATATATAGATACATTAAAAAAAAATTTTTTTGTTTAACTCTGTAGTTTAATCTATTTTCAACTAAAAAAAAAAATATTACAAAAAATAAAATACAAAATCCCTAAGCGATATTAATTAAACGCCGCTAGATGAGCCTTTTCGCCCACTGTGTGCTTGCCCGATTGAGACCTAAATGTGTACAGTGTACCAAATTGAGATATAGGTCTCATATCGACGCCTCCGACCCATAGTATGCTAAGTCGACTTAGAATGTTTTAAAGTTCTTTACGTTTTTAGATACTACGGTCTTTAATTTAAATTCTCTGAAATTTTGGTAATCATCGGCCAATCCAAACCAAGGTTATAAGCAAAAATGTTCTTAGCATGGCACGTAAGATTATAGAAACTTCCATACTTTGAGAGCTTCTGCTGAAAAACTTACTTTTCAGACTTAGCATACTATTCTTCGGAGACGTCGATATATATTTTCGCCTGATTTTATGTAAATGGCGCACGAAAGACTCCACATTTGTTCGATGTACAAAAACTATTGCATAGCATAATGAATTGAGTCTAGAATGATGTGCTAAATTCCCTTGAAATCGTTGCAGACTATGATTTAGTTCATATGTATCCTTTCGTCCGGTTTTGTGTAAATGGTTCCCATTTCCAAAATTTGTCTAATTGAGAGGAAATTTTGAATAGAGTATGGTATTGAGTCTAGGCGTATGTTATGTTTCGCTGAAATTTTTTTCAGACTTCTATAAATAGTTTCGTTCGATTTCTGATACTTAATTTTGCTCGATTTCATAAAAATGGTAAACCAACGCCCCGAAGTCTGCCCGACTGATATACGATTATGCATATATTTAGAAAATACATGTGTATGGGTTGAATTAAACTTGGGAGTATATCCACATAGTTCATATATTTAATTTCATCCGATTCAATGTCAATGGTCCTCCAAATATGCCATGCCTGTTATATCAACAGAATATTGTACGTAGGAGCATAGCTGTATATAGCGAAAGAAGTGAAGGGTATCATAATATTGTTGTGTAGTTGTCAGTTTTTGTAATTAAAGAAAATTCTATCTTTTCGACGGCGGTTATGACTACCGAACGCAGGCATATCTGAAACCAACAATTCTAACTCAATGCGATAGAGTACCGTTTGGCTCTGGTATGATCAAAATAGCGGATTAAAAATTGTTATTTTGAAAATCGTCTATTTTTTATCTCACACCATGTTAGAATGATAATAAGGCTTGCAAAATATGGATTAATATTTTCTGTGTTATCGTGCCCGCCAGTCGTAAAAATACTGAGAAAAACACGTTTAAAGTTTTAGAAGCACTCATGTCGTCGCTTTATGCAGGCACTGTAAATCGGCTATATATGATATTCAACCAGTGAGCGGAGCAGTATAGTCGGACGGGGCCGACCATACGATACCCTACACAACTACCATGAAAATCTAACTTTCTGTGGTACTATATTCTGAGAATGGGCAATATTTCGCGATATTTGCACACTTTTGACTGGCTAGAGGTCAGCAAATATTACTAATAATCAGTACAGCCCCTCTAATTACTTGTCCAGATTCCCTTCACCGTGGATTGTGTTGTGATGTTCGGCTTTCGACTCGAAAAGTACAAATAATTAAGTTTTCGGTCCACTTCATCCGAAAAATTATTATCTGATTATCACCTAACATTTTAGGCGTTGTCCTTGACCATAACTGGAACCTCATGGAACATCTCAAAGCGATCAGCGCTATATTTCCGCCCTCTAGTGTGGTAATAGGTTACTAAATAATATATGAATACGTAAGCACCTGTACATATTTAAGTGTAACTCCCGCATCCCAGTACCTACGAAAATATAATTGGTATCAATTTAAAGGTCAACCACTCCTCTTGGAGATACTATCAACTTCTCGGGTCTATGTTCTTCAGTGGTAAATAAATACGCTATAGAATACAAATTTTCCAAAATATAGGGGTCATCATTGGCCAGAACCCATCCTACATGCAAAAATTCGTGAAGATTGGTCCATAACTGTGGCCTGTATCGTGTTTACAAATTATAATGGACAGACGGACGGACGGACGGACACACATGTCTAGATCGACTCAGCTAGTCGAGATATGACGATCGGTATACTTAAAGGTGGGTCTAGGACCAATATTTCGCGGCGTTACAAACTTTTGGGGCTACACAAAGCTATAATACCCTGACAACATATTTGTGTAGGGTATAAAAATTCTGGAAAATTACCCTTTTGATAGGAACAAGATTTCATTCTTTTGAATAATCAATACAGTTTTGCAATTTGTTCTACACTTAAAATAAAAGCAATTGTGTGCCTTTGTTGCATATTATATACTTACCATATATCTATTTTTTACACAATGTATATTTATTTATTTTTTGTGTGCGAAATTTCGTTAAAAAATAAATATAAGTGACAAACTAACAGATATATTTGAAACCATCACTTTGGGTAACAAGTCACTTGCAGGAAAACTACACGAACACGTACTCTAGATACACTTTAGTTGCCTGCTAACTTTGTATTTTCCTCATATTCATCTTCTACTTCGCAATGCTGCGTTTGTTCCGCTACTCACTTTGGTTCAGATGCTGATGATGTTCGTTCCTTCATTCCTTTACAATCTTCACTACAGAGGAAATAGACGCGAGGAACGGCAAGGTAACTAAAGGAAATTTATGCAAAAAGAAGACAGCAGCAGCAACAACAACAAGACAAGATTGTAAAAAAATGCAAATTTGTTTTTAAGGATTTTTTTCCGACACCGAACGAACGACTACGTACGTCTTCAGCATTTGTTTGTTGGTTAGTATCGAGTAGTTGTGCTTGTTCTTGGTTGTTTCCTGTACTACCCCACCGCATGCTCCACTATAATTTTCAAGTTTCCTTCACCGACAATGTCATCGTCATCTTCATCTGTCGCTTGTAAGTAGATTTGAACGCATTTACTTGAAATGGCGTTGTGTTCACTTTTTTGGGGTATTTGTGTGTTCGTATGTGCGTATATATCCTACTCGATTGATTGAAAAAACTGTACGCATTCTGGATTATAGTTAACGTTTGTCGGAGTAGCATAGGGATAAATTTCAGTAATATGGTTAAACAAAAAAATTCGGAATTTTAAAAAAGTCGTTAATAGAGAGAATGATGAATATTTGTAATGCTGTTGCCACAAAAGCTGATATTTTTTTTTATCGGAAAATTGTGTTCCGCGACGAAGCTCATGTTTGGCTCATACGTTCGTAAAGAAGCAGAATTGTCGATTTTGGTGTGAAGATCGGCCAGATGTATTGCAAAATCTGTCCAATGCATCCAGAAAAAGTCACAGTTTGGCGTAGTTTACAGTGGTGCACCGTAGTTTTTCTAAGTATCGTAACGGGATCTTATGAGTATCGTAACGGGATTGTGAATGATGAGCGCTACCGTGAAATGATATCCCACTTTTTTTACCCAAAATGCAAGAGCTTGATTTTCATGACATGAATTGACTTATTGAGAAGCGAGTTCGCTTTATATTATGGTCGTCACCGGACAAATTACCGACTAGATTTTGTTATATTTTGTGGCGGCATGTTAAAGCTAAAGTCTATAGAGACATGCCCGCTTCAAATGAGGCAGAAGGCAACATTGAATAATTTATTCGTGAGATACCGGCCGATATTTTGGAAATAGTATTCCAAAATTGGACTAAACGGATTTCATGCATTGTTCTGAATTTAATGGGTGTGAGTCTTTTTTACCCTCCACTGTCATAAGGCTAGTGTATATTAAATTTGTCATTCCCTGTGCAATCCATCGAAATATTCACTGGAGATCCTATAAAGTATATATATTCTTGATCAAAATAAAATTCTATGACGATTTATGCGTGTTCGTCTGTCAGTTGAAATCACGAGAGAGATCGCAGTATTTGATATAGAAATTTTGCACTGGCATTGCTATTACTGCTGGGGTGGTTGGTGTTGCAAATTGGGTATAGCGGTCTAGGTATTGGTATAGCCTCTATATAACGGAATCCCCCAAATATTCGGTATTATGGGAATTTTTGACAGGGGTTTGAACCGAAATGGTTTAATTTTCTATGTTTGGCTTTCATTGCGTATCAAATTTTCCTATCGAAAAATATCAATGTTTGTCCATATAACGGTACACCCCATTATTCGGCATTTTGGGGGTAACTGACACGTTTTTTTTTTTCAAAAGATTCAACTGTAAATTGGTATTTTGGATTTACTTTGGCTATCAGATCTTTCAACAAAAAATGATCAATATTGGCCTAT
>NW_026875199.1:0-10289 GCF_032173495.1 Musca vetustissima
GCTTAATCTTTCACATTTAATTACCATAAATATATATTAATTGTAATAATAATATAATTGCAATCATACGTAGCACAAAGCCTGAGGTTACAAATCGAATGACATTGGTGTTAGTATTTACTGGTGTTGTTGCTTTTATTTCTAAACGAATTAACCGCATATTTATTTGAATACAATAAAACAATAGGTAATAATCGCGGACACGATCATAAATTACAAAATCATTGACAAAGCCAATTGTATTAACAATGGTCAAATTATTTTTTTGTGAATTAAAAAAAGTAGAAAATTGTATTAATTTAGTTGAGGTCAAAGGTAATTTATAAATATAAATTTGAAATCAGATATATGAAAAATTTTGAAAATAATTATATTTGTGTGCAAATTTGTGTTAATAATAGAAAATAACATAATTGCCATAATTAGTGTTAAATTGTTTTAAGCAGAGTAGGAAAGTGTCTTCCATAGATATACGGTTATTTGAGCTTAATTGGTAAATCGGTTTTGTATAGCCATATAGATGTGTATATAGTTCTTCATACGTACAATATGTATTCTATAGCTAAAATACATTTTCAACCAGTAAGGAAAGTAGTAAAGTCGGACTGGGAAGACTATATGATATTCTACATATGTATCTTTACAGATGTCGTCTTTACGAAGGAACATCGATATGAAATTGATCTTTATATATAAGTAAACCGACTAACATCAATCCCTACACATGCCATTCTGCAATTTATTCTCTTTGTAAATAGACTTTAAGCAAACTTTACGCACGCTATTTGGTATGCTTCACTGTTTAAAATGTATTATCAATCAAGCACACATTGATTATTTGATTTACTATCAACATGAATAGTTCTAAGTTATATATGGAAGCTATGCTATATCTAAATCTGACCCGATTTCAAGGAAACTTGGCCGAGATTAATTTATATAAATTTCAGTACGTTTTTGCCAATCGGCCTAGCTATGGGTCTTTAGTACACCATTTACTTAAAATCGGACGAAAGTATATATAGGAGCTATATGTAAATCTAAACCACTTTTAAAAAAACTTGACACGCGAAAGATTACAGTAACTTCAGTACATTGGTTCTTTAGTGCACAATTTACATTAAATCGGACGAAAATATATATTGGAGCTATATCTAAATCTGAATCGATTTTCACGAAACCTAGCACACATCATTCTGGATCCAATTTAATACCCTATGCCAAACTTCGTGCAAATCGAAATATATATATAGGGATTTTGGAGACCCATTTTCCTTAAATCGGACGAAAATATATATAGCTATATATAAATCTGACCCGATTTTCTCGAAACTTGGCACACGTCATTCTTGACCTAATTCAGTACTTTATGCCAAATTTCGTGCAAATCGAAAAATATATAAGGACTTTAGTGCCCCATTTACCGTAAATCGGACGAAACTATATATGGGAGCTATATCTAAATCAGGACCGATTTTCACGAAACGTAGCACACATCATTCTGCACCTAATTCAGTACTCTGTGCCAAAATTGCATGCAAATCGAATGATATGTAGGGACTTTGGTGCACCATTTACCTTAAATCGGACGAAACTATATATGGGAGCTATATCTAAATCTGAACCGATTTTCTCGAAACTTGGCACACATCATTCTGCACCTAATTCAGTACTCTTTGCCAAATTTCGTGCAAATCGAAAGGTATAGAGGGACTTTGGTGCCCCATTGACCTTAAATCAGACGAATATATATATATATATATATATGGGAGCTATATCAAAATCTGAACCAATTTTTCCCAATTTCAATAGGGTTCGTCCTTGGGCCAAATAAGTGACTTGTGCCAAATTTCATCCAAATCGGATCATAAATGCGACCTGTACTTTGTTAACAAAAATACATGGACGGACAGACGGACATGCATATTTCGACTCAGAGAGTGATTCTATGCATATTCTCAAAAGGAACCATGTGTCTATCTCGATTATTTTTGCCTGTTACAAATATATGCACAAAGACATAATAGCCTGTACCACAGAGTGGTGAAGGGTATAAAAAAGTCCACCAAGTGGTGCGCATTGAAAACATGTTAAGTCGGTAGGTGCCTATGTCATTGCAATTTATCAGTCGCTTGTCTATGTTCTGAGAATGGAATGTCAAATTAGACAATAATATTCAAACTATCTATAATGGGTCGATGTTGTTATATTTTTTTCTTTCACAAAGAGCCTCGAATTCTAATTAATGCTGTTAAAACCTTTACAATTCCGAAAGTGATGGGTAAATTTGTATGAAGTCAAAATATTATCCTACATCAAATTATCTGCAAAGATGTTTTTCGATTTCGAAGAATTCGAGCAGTCTCTTCTGTGGGAAAATACTGCAAAAATCATCGAAATATTGAAAATGGGGCAATATTATGAGGCGTACGTCAAAAAATCGTATTGATATTTTGGCAAATACGTTTTTATCCTCCAACAACCACATGGAATGCCAAACCAAAACATGGACCTATATATAAAATGTTCGAAAATGAAGCTAGACGTTTAAATGGGGTCTATATCAAAACATGGATATTAGCCACCATTTAAAAATCCGGAATGCCAAATTATTTCGGTGAGAAAATGTGTCTAAAACCATAAATGTCAAAATGAGATGGGACTATTGCCGTAAAAATATGTTTCACCCTCCATGAAACTGTAAGTGGCTGTATGTGGCATTTCGAGTGGTGGTCCTCCCATTATTTGGTATTTTGGCGACTTTACACACGTTTTTCTACCAAGTTGGCTCCATTGTGATATTTTTATACCCTTCACCACACTGTGGTACAGGGTATTATGTCTTTGTGCATATGTTTGTAACAGGCAAAAATAATCGAGATAGACCCATGGTTCCTTTTGAGAATAAGCATAGAATCACTTTCTGAGTCGATTTATGCATGTCCGTCTGTCCGTCCGTCCGTCCGTCCATGTATTTTTGTTAACAAAGTACAGGTCGCATTTATGATCCGATTTGGATGAAATTTGGCACAGGTCACTTAATTGGCCCAAGGACGAACCCTATTGAAATTGGAGAAAATCGGTTCATGTTTAGGCATAGCTCCCATATACGGGTACCCCAAAATTTTCGGTATTTTGAGGTTCTTGAGCGCGTTTTTTAACCGAATTCGATGAAATTTGGTATTTTGAGTTCTTATTGGGTAGCAAATCTCTCTACCAGAAATTATAAATAAAGGTCCATTTTTTCGGATAGCCCCCATATAAGATTACCCCCAATTTTCGGTATTTTGGGGGTTTTGATCGCATTTTCCGACCGAATTCGCTGAAATTTGGTACTTTGTGTTCTTATTGGGTAGCAAATCTCCCTATCAAAAATTATAAATAACGGTCCATTTTTTCGCATAGCCCCCATATAAGGGTACCCCCAAATTTTCGGTATTTTGAGGTTCTTGAGCGCGTTTTTTAACTGAATTCGCTGAAATTTTGTACTTTGAGTTCTTATTGGGTAGCAAATCTCCCTACCAAAAATTATAAATAAAGTTCCATTTTTTCGGATAGCCCCCATATAAGATGACCCCCAATTTTCGGTATTTTGGGGGTTTTGATCGCATTTTTCGACCGAATTCGCTGAAATTTGGTACTTTGTGTTCTTATTGGGTAGCAAATCTCCCTACCAAACATTATAAATAAAGGTCAATTTTTTCGGAAAGCCCCCATATAAGGGCACCCCCAATTTTCGGTATTTTCGGGTTTTTGGGCTCGTTTTATAACTGAATTCGCTGAAATTTTGTACATTGGGTTCTTATTGGGTACCAAATTACTCCACTATAAATTATAAATATTGGTCAATTTTTTCTGGTAGCCCCCAGGTTATGAGGTTCTTGAACCAAATTCTTTTTTCTGGTACAGGGTATTATGTTTTTGTGCATATGTTTGTAACATGCAAAAATAATCGAGATAGACCCATGGTTCCTTTTGAGAATATGCATAGAATCACTTTTTGAGTCGATTTAAGCACGAAATTTAGCACAGCGTAGCAAATTAGGTCTAGAATGATGTGTGTAAAGTTTCCTAAAAATCGGTTCAGATTTATATATAGCTCCCACATATACTTTCGTCAGATTTAATGTAAATGGTGCAACACAATGGTGTTGGCACAGCGTAACAAATTAGGTCTAGAATCATGTGTGTTAAGTTTCCTGAAATCGGTTCAGATTTAGATATAGCTTCTATATCTGACCAAATGAACAATTTATTGTCGGTTGCAGAATGACGTGTTTATGGTTCCAATTTCATTTTACTGCTCCTTTAAAAATGCGACCTCTGTTAGGATTCATCTGTTGAATATACTTAAAGTGGTGAAGGGTATCATATAGTCGGCCCCGTCCGACTTTACTACTTTCCTTACTGGTTATACTTTCTAACATATTATGTAGGGAAAAACATTTTTTTCGGGTTTTATGCCTTTTTAGGGCGAAAGATCATTCCGTTTGTAACTTATTAAAATAATCATTTCCGATTATTTTTAATCAAGATGTTCGTCTGCCTGTTGTAATCACTCTAACCACTAAGCGAATTGAAATAGATTGCCAACATTTTGCATAGAGTTGTCTTTCTTCTGCAGGCAGGTCAAGTTCAAAGATGGGTGATATCGGTTCACGTTTAGGCATAGCCCCCATATAAGGGTAACCCCGATTTTCGTTTTTTAGGGTTCTTGAGAGCGCTTTTAACCCGTATTCGCTGAAATTTGGTACATTGGGTTCTTATTAGTTAGCAAATTTCTCCCCTAACAACTATAAATATGGGTCCACTTTTTCTGATAGCCCCCATATAACGGTAGCCCCATTTCGTGGCATTTTTGGTTTTTCAAATTCGCTGCAATTATTGAGTACTAAATCTCTATACTAAAATTAGAAATATAGGTCCAATTTTTCGAGTAGTTTGGGCGCGTTTTTCAACGGTATTCGTAATTTCGTATTTTGTTGTGGCTTTCGTAGCAAATCTTCCTCCTAAAATTTATTAATGTTCACGCTCCGTTTTATATTAAAATAGTTATTTCTTTATTCCGCATTTTGAGGTTGTCCCAATATAGCCATGTTCCATCATAGTAGGGTGGTATTCTGCAGTCGGAATTGTCAGTTTATACCCTTCAAAGAATGGATTTTTAAGACGATCTGTTGTAATCATTCTACTTTCGGAAAATATCGATATATAAAAACTAGAACGCCAGGTTCGAGAATGGCCCGCATTTAGGCCTACTAATTGGTATTTTTAATATTTAGCCTGAAGTAAGATATTGTGATACAAAACGAAAATGTTACGTTCGTAATTGAGCTATGTCGGGGCTTAATTAGGAATAGCCCCTCAAATAATAATAACTCCAAATGTTTGGTAATTCATAACGATTTAATCAACATTGACCCCCTTTAGGTATAGACCCACATATATCTTTGCCATTTAAATTGCTGTTTTTTAGAGATTTTATACACAACCTACCATGCGTTATAAATATCGGACCACTAACAGATCTAATGTTTTGGTAGTGCTTTGGAAGATATTAAAACAAAAAAACCCTCTATTGATAATCCTTTAAAAATATTTTTAAAAAATGCACGTTTTTTGATAATCTTTAAGAAAACAATCCTAAAAATTCCCCCTTGTTAAAAGTTCTTTACTAAATGTTTCTTAAAAGCTCTAAGGTCTTTGATAGTGGTTATATGAATAAACCCTATTAAACTATTTTAAAATTATCATTGGACAGACGGACGGACGGACACACATGTCTAGATCGACTCAGCTAGTCGAGATATGACGATCGGTATACTTAAAGGTGGGTCTAGGACCAATATTTCGCGGCGTTACAAACTTTTGGGGCTGCACAAAGCTATAATACCCTGACAACATAGTTGTGTAGGGTATAATTAAATCAAATATTTGCTGTGTGATTGGCATTGGCATTTATGAAATTATTATTGTGTGTGAACAAATACCAACGCCCCTAAAAGTATGCTACACAGTTATAAATATTATTTTATGTGATGATGCTAATGGCGACGATGTCGTCGCAAAATTCTGGTTTATAAAATGTCTGCTTATAATTAGGTCGTCGGATTGTAATTAATTAAGGCTGTTTTGCTATTTACATTTATTGTTACAAACAAATTGACAAAATGATAGACATATCGACATAAATACATCAATTAGATGGGAAATTTCATTTTATAAACATTATTTTGGTCCAATTGATGAATTTAGTTATCAATTAAAAGTGTAAAAATATTGATTGGTATTTAGTAATTATTAATGATGCGAATTTGTAGAAAACATTCGTTGGATATAAGCAATTTTGAGTCAGATTTCATGCCATGGTAATGCAAAGATGCTACACCCGTGCGATTCACATAATATTGTACACATACAACCAACATCATTAGAGAGGAAAATTTGTTTGGCTTAATTTAAATGGGTTACTATAAAATCTTAGGATAATTTCAAATTATTAACCCATATACTACCAATTATAATTGTAAGAAATAAAAGTCTGTGTTAATTACTTCTGTCATTCCGTAGTAAGGCCTCAAAATATTACACAGAGACTAAAACCTCAAAATATTACATACGTTTTAGATTAGCGTTCTATAACAGGTGAGTTATGGACGTTTTGTATTTGGGCTAGGTAAACGTTTTGGAACATATTTATGTTTGTTGTAGTTTTTCTGAATCTCAATTTGTAACAAAAACACTTCCAGAAATCATGCTTTTGAAGTACTGTAATAACAAGTAAAACCATCGTTAAATTCGGCCGGGTCGAACTTGTTATATCTTCACCACGTTATATGATATATATACCGCAAAAATTGCATAAAAGTCAGTCATCCAGAACCCTTTACGTGTAAACATCGTAAACGTCATATAAAATGTAATAAATGTAGTAAACGCCATTTTTATGAATTTTATGACCATATATACAGTATTTTTCGGTTAATTGGTTTCCACGCTTAATTGAACCACATGATGGGGCAAAAAATATTTCGTAGGAAAATACATGTAAATTTTCTCGGATAATTAAACCCTGTTAATTGATTTTCCCGCTTAATTGATTCAAAATTCATGTTATCAAAAATAAATTTCCTTTTACTTTTCACCGGTTAATTGCATAATAATAATTGAAAAATAATCTGTAATTTTTTACATACATATTTGACATAATTTAATTCAAAACATATGCTTATTGCTAAGGAAAAACTGCGAGAAAGCGTAATTTGTATTTGACATTGGATTTTTTAAAATCATTAGTAGTTCCAATTATGCGTGATTACTGTAATTGAACAAACTATTCAATTAAGCGGGTTCGGATAATTGGTTCCTCGGTTAATTGAATAAAAATTTGTGCAAATTTTGATGTGCAATTAACCGAAAAATACTGTAGTTATTTTCAAGAATATATATTCCCGACTAGAACTGATAACAAAATTCAAACTTTACGTAATTACGTAATTTCTAAATTGATTAATACAAATAGCTATTTTGTCAAAAGGTGGGTTTCAGACGTTTCTGGCATACGTATTATACTTCGGAAATGTATGTCATTTACGTCACACTTTCTGGCGGACCATCTCTGGGCCAACGTCTTTAAAATGCCGAAAATGGTATTTTCAAATTCTTATGAAAGTCAAATAGGACGGAGCTATACCAAATCGTAAATTGACTTTGATATCTTCTGATAGGAAGATTTGACTTTCATAAGAATTTGAAAATTAAATTAAAGCGAATTTGATTGAAATACATTGCCAAACGCGGACAATGTGGACCAATATTGATCATTTTTTGTAGGGAGATTTCCTTCACAATGAGTATTCAAAATATAGAATTACAGTTAATTTAGTTAAAGCACATGACCAAGCTTTCCCAAAGTACCCAACTATTGGATATAGCTTTATATGTGAGATTCCCAAAAAAGTGTAACCAATACTGATTATGTTTAGCAAGAAGAAAGCCTATTCCCCCCAAAATCCCCAAAATATTATTTATGGTGGAGCCATTTTTTGCTCAATGAGAATTTTAAATATTTAGTTGCTCATAAATTGGTTGAAACACGTGCTCAAGCTCCAAAACATACCGACCTTTGGGGTATAGCCTTATATGGGGGCTTCCCTAAAAGGTGACCAATATTTATAATTTTATAAATATTTATAAATTTTAGATTTACTACCATATCACAACCCAAAAAAAAAAAAAAAAACAGTAAGGAAATATCTATAGTCGGACGGGGCCGACTATATGATACCCTTCACCACTTTGGATACTTACAAGAGATGTTCATATGTACAATATCCTTTAGATAGAATAGACATAGCATCTTTGGAGGATCATTGAAATGGAATCGGGCGAAATTAACTGCGTGAAGTACATATAAATTTGAACTAAATTAAAACCAGTGAGCGGAGCAGTATAGTCGGACGGGGCCGACCATATGATACCCTACACAACTTCCACGAAAATCTAACTTTCTGTGATTCTATATTCTGGGATTGGGCAGTATTTCGCGATATTTCCACATTCTTGACCGATTAGAGTTCAACAAATATTACTAATATTCAGTACAACCCTTCTAATTTCTTTCTTCTAATTTCCGTTCACCGTGGGTTGTGTTGCGATGTTCGGCTTTCTATTGTGGCCTATAGATCGACTCGAAAAAAATACAAAGAATTAAGTTCTCGGTCCAGTTCATCCGAAAAATTATTATCTGATCACCGAAAGTTATAGGCGTTGTCTTTAACCATACATGGATCCACATGGAAAATATCAAAGCGATCAGAACTATATTTCCGCCCTCTAGTGTGGTAATGGGTTACTAAATAATATTTGAATACGTAAGCATCTGTAAATATTTAAGTGTAACTCCCACATCCGCGTACATACGACAATGTAATTGGTATCAATTTAAAGGTCAACCACTCCTCTTGGATATGCTATCAACTTCTGGGACCTATATTTAAATCAGAACCTATTTTCTCCAATTCCAATAGGGTTCGTCCTTGGGCCAAATGTGCCAAATTTTATCCAAATCGGATCATAAATGCGACTTGTACTTTGTCCACAAAATACATGGACATGGACACGGAAGTGCATAGAATCACTTTCTGAGTCGATTACAGCTGATTTTGCTGTAAAACGTTTATAGAACTACCAAGCTGCCAAATGATGGGGTATACCGTCATATGGGGCTAGGTAGTACGATTTGATTAGATACCCAATATGAATCAAAAGTTGTAAATTATGGCTAATACAGTGGAAACCTCCGTCAAAGTCACCACATAGGGCGTATACCAAACAATTTTCAATACCAACCATATGAGTAATATCAATCCCTGTGCAAAATTAAAAAGCTCTATCTCAACTATTGTGAGCTCTGTCGTAATTACACGTGCCAGTTTGCCTAAATGCTGCCTAGATTTGGGAGGTACCGTTCTATAGATATTTAGATTGGGATATTTGCAGGAAAACGTGCCCAAAATACCTATTATTAGGGTGTGCTGTTATTTGGGCAATATTGATCATTTTTGGCAGGGAAGAGAATCCAAAGTAGCCAATTGGTTGAAAAACATGCACAAACTGAACCTATATTGATAGGTCTAATATATGAAAACCAATAATATTAAATTATAGTAAATTTGGCTAGAGATCGTAACCAAATCACTTCCTGACTCGGCTTATTTATATCCGACTAACGTTCTATCTACATGAAATTGCTCATTTATTTGTAACGCTACTAAAAGTGAAAGTCAGGTTTCAATTTATATGTTTGTATCTTCAAGGGGCATGGATAGGTTTTCTTATGTAAAACTACATTATATTTTATAAATCATATTATATAATTTTTTATTTAATTTCTAATTTACCAATCTCCTCTCTTATCAAAACTCTCATTCAAACAAGGCCTTTTAAAGTCATTTCTCTTGTCGGATAGTTAGCTTTCGGATTTCACAAATTTGGTAAAAATCGATACCGATTCCAAATATGTAGGCCGATTTTATGTAAATGGTGCAAAAATTGACATGAATTTGGCAACATCTCATATTGAGGAATGGCGTGTTAAGTTTTGTACAAATCGGGTGAGATTTAAATATAGCTCACATATATATTTTCGGTCGATTTCATGAAATTGTGCACCAAATACCAATACTATTTTTCGATTGACATGAAATTGTTAATTTCGTCCTATTTTATGCTAAGGCTCCTCGAACATAGCAATACGTACTGAAAAGTCGAAGAAGGTAGGCAAATAA
>NW_026875200.1:0-10111 GCF_032173495.1 Musca vetustissima
TTCTCTCTGAATTTTCCTTTATGCAATGAAAACATTTTATTTACCAGTTCGCTTTGAGTAAATGAAAGATTGAATGTTGGGAAATGAATGGGGTTTTTTCTTTGAAAATCCATAAACGAGAATTTCCAACTAGCCAATTATATTTAGTCTAAGTCTAAAAAGGCATTAAATAAAAGGAACAGGTCGAAAAAGTTTCCCTTTGAAAAAATATTTAAAAAAATCCATCCCTTGTTAAAACCCTCGAAAAAAATATGTTTAATAAATCTATGCCTTGTTAAGACCTTTAAAAAAATCCTTGATTTTTAATAAATCCACGCCTTGCTGTGACCCTTGAAAACATATTTTTACACCAGCGAGCAGAGCAGTACGAACGGAGCCGACCATATAATACCCTACACTACATCCACGAACATCTAACTTTCTGTGGAACTACATTCTGAGCTTGGGCAATATTTCGCCATATTTGCAACCTCTTGACCCACTATAGTTCTACAAATATTACTTAATTCTGTACAACTATTCTCATTACTTGTCCAGATTCCCTTCACCGTGTTTTGTGTTGTGATGTTCAGCTTTCAATTGTGGCCTATATAACGACTCAAAAAAAAAAAAAAAAAAAAAAAAACAAAAACAAATCCCAATATTATTATCTGATCATCACCGAAAATTATAGGCATTGTCCTTGACCATACCTGGATCCTCAAGGAAAATTTCAAATGAAAACGTAAGCCCCTGTAATTATTTAAGTGTAATTCCCACATCCGAGTACATCCTACAATATAATTGGTGTCCATTTAAAGGCCAACCACTTAGATATACTATGAACTACTAGGGTCTATGTCCTTCAGGGGTAAATATATACGTCATAGAACACAAATTTTGTAATTTTTCACACAAAAGTAAGGATCCATATGACCCGCTAAATATTGAACAATCCTTATCAAAACTACTTACTTAATTAGCTGGCTTGTGACAGAACTTCCGTTACATAATCCGAGCTTAGAAAAGATTTCCAGGCTCGTCGGTCTTTTGCGCAGTTTTACCAATTTGAAAGACCATTTTCGGCAATGTTGTCTTCGACTTGATCTTTCCATCGTATTCTTGGCCTCCACCTTCTGCGGGAACCATCAGCTGGCTCGCTTTTATATGCCTTCTGGGCATCTTCATCCATTCTCACAACATGACCTAGCTAACGTAGTCGCTGCAGCTCAATACGTCTAACAATGTCGATGTCCGAGAATAGCTGGTACAGTTCATGGTTCATTCGACGGCGATATTCACCGTCAACGCAGATCGGCCCATAGATCTTTCGGAAAATTTTTCTCTCAAACACTCCAAGAGCTGCCTCATCTGCTTGCGTAAGTACCCATGCTTCAGATCCGTATAACAGCACGGGTAGTATCAGCATCTTATAGAATGTGAGATTGGTCTGGCGTGAGGTGGCCTTGCTTTTGAGTTGTTTGCTCAGACCATAGTAGCACCGGTTGGCCATCACAATCCTTCTCCGAATTTGAAAACTCATGTCATTCGTTTTATTTATGGCGGTACTGAGGTATATAAAATCTTTGACAACCTCGAAGCTGTAGTTCTCAAGTTCCACAGTTGATCCGAGTCTACTGGACGTCTTGCGCGTTGATACCATCAGCTTGGTCTTCTCGCCGTTTACTGCCACACCCACTTTGGCAGACTCTTTCTCAATTTGTTCAAAGGTGGCTGTTACCGCTCTCAATGTTCGACCTAATGGGTCGATGTCATCGGCGTAGGCGACTAACATATGTTGTTTGCTGAACTTTTCCAGCAGGATGTTAAAAAGGTCACACGACAAACTATCACCTTGTCTAAATCCTCATTCGGTATTAGAGGGATCCGAGGGGTCTTTTCCGACTTTAACTGCTGATCTTGTGCCTGTTAAAGTTATCCTTCATAGCCGAATTAATTCTGCAGGAATGCCAAACGCAGACATGGCTTTATACACCTCTGAACGGATAGGGCTGTCAAATGCGGCATTATAGTCGACAAATAGATGGAATGTGTCGATGTGTTTTTCGTGGGGTTTTTTCCAATGGTGGAGTTGCCAGGTCTGAAGCCAAATTGGTATGGTCCAATAATGTCATTGACCATTGTCTTCAGTCGTTCACATAGCACACTGGGTAGCACTTTATATGCGATGGGAAGGAGACTTATTCCTCCATAGTTGGCACATATCGTCTTGTCTCCTTTTTTGTCCACGGTACACAGGATGCTGAGGTTTCAATCATTGGGCATGCATTTTCCTAGCCAAATTGTACTAAACAGCTGGTACATGCTCCTTACCAGCATCTGGTCACCAGTCTTGAATAGTTCACCTGCTGTTTTATTATTCTTCAGCCGATTGATTGCTATTCTGACTTCATCTTGGCTAGGTGGTATACATTCTATACCGTCATCTATTATTGGTTCTGGGGTATCCACTACTATTTGATACCAGAAGTTTTTTAAAATGCTCCTTCCAGATCCTCAGCACGCTGTCTGTAACTGTCACCAGGTTTCCTTCTTCATCCATACAGGAGGATGTGCCTGCACAAAAGCCTTCGGTTTGGTGTTTTACCCGTTGGTAGAATTTTCGGACTTCATTCTGACTGCTGTACATCTCGATTTGCTCACGCTTACGTTTTTCTTGCTCTTTCTTTTTTTCTGAAAATATGTTTCCCCTCTCTCCTTTTCTCCCGATAATTCTCCATTGCATTACGTGTTGCTACTGTCCCCACCTTTGCTGCTACATTGAGATGGTTGCGTACCTTGGCTGCCACAAGGTAATGGTCCGAATCGATATTCGCTCCTCTTATCGCTCGGACGTCTAAAACACTGGATGAATGCCTTCCGTCTATCACAACATGATCGATTTGATTTCTCGTTGCGTGATCAGGAGAGATCCAGGTGGCCTTGTGTATATCGAGATGCTTGAATCTGGTGCTGCAAACTTCCATGTTTTTTGCTGCCGCGAAGTCAATCAACCTCATGCCGTGGTCTGATGTTTCTTCATGGAGGCTGAATTTTCCGACGGTGGGGCCAAAGATATTCCTTCCGATTTTTGCATTAAAATCTCCTAGGAGAATTTTAATGTCTTGACCAGGGCCGCGATCATATACTGTTTCTAGACGCACGTAAAATATGTCTTTGGTCTGTTCATCTTTATCTTCGGTCGGAGCATGGGCGCAAATGAGACTGATGTAGAAGAACTTCGCTTTTATACAGATTATAGTAATTCGCTCATCTACTGGAGTGAATCTGGAGATGAGGTCTTTTATTATCCTGTTAACCATAAATCCGCAGCCAAATTCGCAACAATATCGGCTTTGCAGTTCTTGAGTACATCCGTCAAAAGCGAACACTGCACCTGTTCTGTACAACGTGCGCACATTCCAAGTACACATTCGCAGATCGTGGTCCTTTATACATTTGCGGGGGTCGTCACCATTACGGGGGGTTTGGTTTTATTTTCTTTGCTTTTTGGTAGAAGGTTGGGGTTTCCCAGAGTGGGCAACTAACCCGACGCCTCAACCCAGTTTTTTATAGTTCTTATTGGTGAAGTCGCGTCACATATTAGCTCACTATTTCATCGGGTGATGAAAATAGCTCCCCAGGTGGCACCGCGGGGAGGTCAGTGTCCACAATTGAGATGAAAGAGGGACCAAGATAAGCCTCGACTTCGCCATGTTAAAGTCAATCAGAGCCGTTGCTTGGTATCTATTATCCCCTACGCCAAAACAGGCATGATTATTCTTTAGCGCGATACCGTTCTGCATGTAAAATTTTGTAATGTTCGGGCCATAATTGCAGTCTCTGTAGCGATCGGTATTTTCCAAAAAGAATAGAGGTCTTTATTGGCCATAACCCATCCTACATGCAAAATTTCGTGCAGATTGGTCCATAACTGTGGCCTGTATCGTGTTTACAAATTATAATGGACAGCCGGACGGACGAACACACATGTCTAGATCGACTCGGCTAGTCGAGATATGAAAAAAATCTTCAGTCACTTTTCCCATAGGACAAATTCTTTAGTCACTAAGGTTGGCTTTTCCCTGTAGGAAAAAAATTATTCAGTCATTGAGGATGAGTTTTCCCTTAGAGGCTGAGAATATTTTTTTTCCTATAAGAATATTATCTTCAAATTAATAAATTCTTCTTATAGGAAAAATATCCTCAGCTTCTAAGGTTTTTTTCCTATGGGAAAAATTATCCAGAGCCTCTGACGATTTTGTTTTCCTATTGAAAAGAAGTATGCTCTGCCTCTGAACATTTGTTTTTCTATTGGAAAATTTTTTGCCTCGGTATACTTGAAGGTGGGTCTAGGACCAATATTTCGCGGCGTTACAAACTCTTGGGGCTGCACAAAGCTATAATACCCTGACAACATAGTTGTGTAGGGTATAAAAGTCCACGCTTTGTTGTGGGTCATGAAAATCTATTTTTAAAAATCCCTTTTTTTAATTATTTATAATTTTTCAAGATATTTCTGGTACCTCTAAATCTTTTGGAGTAAATTCCCATTTATTGAAATTTCTCCATCTTTCTCGGCATCTCAGTTAGCAACTTAATTTATGACCTCATTTCGTTGTTTATTTAGCTAAAGATTTTTGCGCTGCAACAAAACTTCATGTTGATATTCGTGGGGGATGCACAAAATGCTTCGTTTTTATAGTGAGTAATGTGCAAAACTTTGCAAAATGTTTTTACCAAAGGAAAACCAGTAAGGAAAGTAGTAAAGTCGGACGGGGCCGACTATATGATACCCTTCACCACTATGGGTATTATAAACAAGACTATTAAAAATTGATGAAATAAAATATGTGATATTTAACTAAATATGAATCTACCTAGATCTATCCATAAAGTATGTAAATCGACTTCAAACAAATATAAATAGGTCATCCTTTGGGCTATGTCTGTACTTCTAGAAAACGCAACTACGTAATTCTATGTTCAATTTTTTAAGTTGTGCAAACTTTGATGTCAATCTGACTTACATGAGGAGTTTGATGTCCAATTTACTTGAAATCGGGCGAAAATATGTATGGAAGCTCTATTCAAATATTAAGCGATTTCAAACAAACTTATCACAGGTTAGGTTATACTAATTGCAGAACGTTGTGTTCCTATCAGCTTATTGGATCCTTGCTGCGTCAATTACTTATAATCAATTTATAATAAAAGGGAGCTATATCTAAATCTGGACCGATTTTCAGTACGTTATGCCAAATTTCGTGCAAATCGAAAGATATATAGAGACTTTGGTGAACCATTTACATGAAATCGGACGAAACTATATATGGGAGCTATATAGAAATCTGGACCGGTTTTCTCGAAACTTGGCAGACATTCATTCTAGACTAAATTCAGTACGTTATGCCAAATTTCGTGCAAATCGAAAGATATATAGAGACTTTGGTGAACCATTTACATGAAATCGGACGAAACTATATATGGGAGCTATATAGAAATCTGGACCGATTTGCTCGAAACTTGGCAGACATCTTTCTAGGCTCAATTCAGTACGTTATGCCAAATTTCGTGCAAATCGAAAGATATATAGGGACTTTGGTGCACCATTTACATGAAATCGGACGAAACTATACATCGAGCTATATCTAAATCTAGACCGATTTTCTCGAAACTTGGCAGACATCATTCTAGGCTCAATTCAATACGTTATGCCAAATTTCGTGCAAATCGAAAGATATATAGCGACTTTGGTGCATCATTTACATGAAATCGGACGAAACTATATATGGGAGCTGTATAGAAATCTGAACCGATTTTCTCGAAACTTGGCAGACATCTTTCTAGGCTCAATTCAGTACGTTATGCCAAATTTCGTGCAAATCGAAAGATATATAGCGACTTTGGTGCACCATTTACTTGAAATCGGACGAAACTATATATGGGAGCTATATCTAAATCTGGACCGATTTTCACGAAACTTGGCACACATCATTCTAGACCTAAATGATTAGGCTGTACCAAATTTCGTGCAAATCCAAAGATATATAGGGACCGTTTACATTAAATCGGTTAAATATATATATATGGGAGCTATATCTAAATCTGAACCGATTTTTCCCAATTTCAATAGGGTTCGTCCTTGGGCCAAATAAGTGACCTGTGCCAAATTTCATTCAAATCGGATCATAAATGCGACCTGTACTTTGTTTACAATTTAACATCTACAGACGGACGGACGGACGGACGGACATGCATAAATCGACTCAGAAAGTGATTCTATGCATATTCTCAAAAGGAACCATGTGTCTATCTCGTTTCCTTTTGCCTGTTACAAACATATGCACAAAGACATAATACCCTGTACCACAGAGTGGTGAAGGGTATAAAAATAAGAAAATGTGAAGACGAGGACTTTGAAGAAAATCAACGAAATAAAATATGCAAATATAAGAAACTTAAAATATGTGAAAATGAAATTAGCTATGAATCCATTGTAGTGTGAGGAAAGACGCCGGGAGGGAAGGGAAGAGAGAGAGAGGGAGTGGCCCAACGGAAATGCAGTCGATAAAAATTTTGCCAAGTAAATAACGGGTAGCAACTTTCTCCGAGGCCTTATATACAATTGCTTTCATAAGGCTTTGCACCATATTTCTTAAAGTTTTGTATTTTTTGCTGAGACTGGCAAAGACTTATTTTTTCTATTTTGGCGGAAATGGAGTAATGAAATTGTAAGAATTTTTAAAAAATTTTACAAAAATTCTTTAAATATTTTTGCCAGTAAATTATATTTTGAAAAAATGAAAAAACCCTGCCATGTTCTACAAAACTGTCCATTAAAATGGCATGCCAAACATTTGTTAGTCTCCTCACATCCTCATTGCTCGTCCTCGTCCAGTATGGCATTTATTTAAAATGTTTCCAAAATAACCCATGTTGTTGCAATTTTCTTCCTCTGCTATTGGATGTTGGCTGTTCGAGTGTCTGCAACAAGTAATTTGTCTGCCAAATGGCCGTAAGTGAGCAGGGCAGCAACGAATTTCGAGTAATTTGTTATTATGATGACGCTAATGTTTTCCAACATAAACAACAACAACAACAAAGAAATAGAGAATGAAGTATTACAAAATATGGAAATTAAATTGTGCTTAAAATCAGAGCAGACAAAATGTGATGAAGTAGTCTATTATAAGCAGAAACATGCTGGAGAAATAAAAAAAAAAAACAACCAGTAAGGAAAGTAGTAAAGTCGGACGGGGCCGACTATATGATACCCTTCACCACTTTGGGTATATTCAACAGATGAATCCTAACAGACGTCGAATTTTTGAAGGACCATTGACATGAAAATCGATCCAAAAACATGTAATTCTGAAACCGATACTACATTGTTCATTTGGTCAGATATAGAAGCTAAATCTAAATCTGAACCGGTGTCAAAATTTTTTTTGATTTAATTCGAATCTACTCTAATTCTAGAATGTTCCTACAAAATTTCAAGTGAAAATCTCAAGAACTCTTGAAGATATAGCCGATTTATTGTGTCAGCATCAAGTGACGGCTAAAGGGCTTCTCAACCTTTAAACGCGTTTTTCTCAAAACGAATGGCGGGCACGATAACTCAAAAACTAATAATCCAATCGGTTTCAAATTTTGACACGTTTCTCTGGGAGTGTGTAGCTCTCGTATGAACTAGGATAAAGCCAATCGGTGAAGATCTTCCTTATTTTTTAACTTAGTTTGTGGTAAAAAATAGGCGATTTTCTATAAAAAATGTTTCAAAGTTCCGCCATTTTGTTAATTGTTGTGCGAAGTCAATAATCCTAGTTCATACGAGAGCCAGACATGTCCTCTTTCTAACACAGTTGGAATTTTCGGATTCCGATGTTCCAGTGAGGAGTTATCATGCCCGCCATCGAAAATATGGACTTTTCTTTGAACCGAAAAAACAACAACAAAACAACAACAACAACTTTTGGTAAATTATTTTTCTTCTTCTTTAAATCTTCAAATATATATGTGCCAAGTTACAAACCTTAACAAGCATTGGTATTCATTTACCAGCCCATTTAAAATCTTAAAAATAAAAAATGGAGAATGGGGGGGGGGGGGGGTTCCCTTAAGCTGTGCCAAATTTCGTGCAAATCGAAAGATATTAAGGGACTTTGGTTCACCAATTACCTTAAATCGGATGAAAATATATATGGTAGCTATATATAAATCTGAACCGATTTTAACGAAACTTTGCACACATCATTCTAGACTTAATTCAGTACGTTGTGCCAAAATTCGGGCAAATCAAAATATTTCCAGGGACTTTGGTGCACCATTTACCCTTAATCGGGCGAAACTATATATGGGAGCTATATCCAAATCTGAACCGGTTTTCACGAAACATTGCAAACATCATTCTAGACTTAATTCATTACGCTATGACAAATTTCGTGTAAATCGAAAGATATATAGGGACTTTGGTACACCATTTACCTTAAATCGGACGAAGATATATATGGGAACTATGTCTAAATCTGAATCGATTTTCACGAAACATTGCACACATCATTCTAGACTTAATTCAGTACGCTATTCCAAATTTCGTGCAAATCGAAAGATATATAGGGACTTTGGTGTACCATTTACCTTAAATCGGACGAAGATATATATGGGAGCTATATCTAAAACTGAATCGATTTTCACGAAACTAACCACACATCATAATATGCCTTATTCATTACGCTGTGCCAAATCGAAAGATATATAGAACCATTGGTACACCATTTACTTTAAATCGGACGAAAATATATATGGGAATTATATCTAAATCTGAACCGGTTTTTCCCATTTCAATAGGATTCGTCCTTGGGTCAAACAAATGAGCTGTGCCAAATTTCATCCATTTTGGATCATGAATGCGATAAATATACTGTGTTTACAATTTAACATGGACAGACGGACGGACGGACATGCATAAATCGTCTCATATTCTCAAAAGGAACCATGGGTCTATCTCGATTATTTTTGCCTGTTACAAACATATACTCAAAGACATAATACCCTGTACCACAGGGTGGTGAACATCATTTCTAAGCAGTGAGCGAAGCAGTATAGTCGGACGGGGCCGACCATCTGATACCCTACCAAACTACCACGGACTCTTACTTTATGCGGATGTTTATTTCGAGCCTGGGCAATATTTCGTGATATTTGCAACCTATTGACCAATCAATAGAGATCAACAGCACCTCTCCCTTACACTGATATTTTTTCCGAATATTCGCGATATTCATTACAGCTCTGCAAATTACTTATCGAGATTCCCTTCACCGTGGGTTGTGTTGAGATATTTGGCTTGTGGCCTATAGATCGACTCGAAAAAACACAAAAAATAATTTTCGGTCCACTTCATTCCAAATGTTTTATGTGATCATCACCGAAAATTATAGGCGTTGCTCATAACCATAGGTGGAACCTCATGGAATATTTCAAAACGATCACCGCTATATTTATGCACTGCAGTGTGGTAATGGTTTACTAAATAATATATGAATACGTAAGCTCCTAAAAATATTTACTTGTAACTCCCACATCGGAGTACATACGACAATATAATTGGTATCAATTTAAAGGCCAAAAACTCCTCTTGGATATACTATCAACTTCTTGGGTCTATGTTCTTCAGGAGTAAATATATACGCTATAGAATTCAAATTGTGTAATTTTTCACAAAAAAGTCGGGATCCATTTGATCCGCTAAATATTGATCGATCTTTATGAAAACAGGCATGCTTATTCTTTGGCCCGATCTCATTCTCCACGTAAACTTTCGCGATGTTGTCTTGATGTCTAGAGCGACCAGAAAAACCGACAAAAATTTAGTATTTGGTCCATTTCATCCCCTAAATATTAACCGATCTTTATCAAATAGGGATCTTCATTGGCCAGAACGCATCCTACATGCAAAATTTCGTGAAGATTGGTACATAATTGCGGTCTCTGGAGCGACCAGAAAACCCGCCAAAAATTTAGTATTTGGTCCATTTCATCCCCTAAATATTAACCGATCTTTACCAAAAACAATAGGGGCCTTCATTGGCCAGAACCAACCCTACAATTTCGTGAATATTGGTCC
>NW_026875201.1:0-10234 GCF_032173495.1 Musca vetustissima
GATCTACGTTTTGGCGTACACCCCATATTACGGTAGCCCCAAATGTCCAGTATTTTGATCATTTGGTAAACTTATTTATTCGCCAAAATTTTTCGTCGTTTGTCTGCAGGCAGGTTAAGTTCAAAGATGGGCTATATCGGTCCACATTTAGGCATAGCCCCCATATAATGGTACCGCCCAATTTTCGATATTTTGGGTTTTTTAGCGCGTTTTTAAACTGAATTCGCAGAAATTTGGTACAATGGGTTTTTTTATTGGATACCAAATTTCTTCAATAAATGTTGTAAATATAGGCCCATTTTTTCGGGTAGCCCCATATAAGACACCCTAAATTTTCGGTATTTTCGGGTTCTTGAGCGGGGTTTTCAACCGAATTCGTTGTAATTTGATATTTTTAGGGGTAGTTCCCATATAACCCCCTTCTTATATTAAAATAGCTGATTAGTTCCGCGTGTAGGGGTTGTCCCCATATAGTCATATTCTATGATAGTATAGGAAATAGTCGTTACTCGAAATAGTCAGTTTTCCCCTACAAATTATAAAATTCTAAGACGGTTTAGCCATCGGTGTCGGTCATTAAGTAAGCATCATATAATTATATGCCCAAATATTCGCTAATTCCTACACTGTGCAATCTAACTTTGTAATCTAAACTGCAGTAATTTGAGGATTGTATATTCTACTATGCGTTATTAGTATCAGTAAAAATTGCTGAAATTTGTATTTGGTGTACACACATAAACCGGTTCGAAGAATTATCGGTATAGGTTCACTTTTTGTTATGTTCCCTATATTTTCATTTCAAGTATCTGTCAGTATTCCTATAGTGGAGGGTATTCAAAGTTCGGCCCGGCCGAACTTAACGCTTTTTAACTTGTTTGTCCTTATATTGGAAGCTTAACCCACATTCATCAAACTTATTCTCTATAGTATTGTTCCAAACATTTTTACAGTTATATTTTTAATACAGTTATATTTTAAAAACGAATTGACTCATGACTCATTGTAGTTAGTAAAAAGTTACAATTAATTATTCTACTCATATATGTAATTGGGAATAAACATATATTTTCCTATGTCCGAAACATGTGTGCAATCCATGTGCAATGTTTATAAAATATTACTTAGGAATAAATAGCAATGGTCGAGACTTACAAGAATACACAGACTTTTACAGTAAGCAACATTCAGACATGTATGTAAATTTGTATCTATAAAATCTTTTTGTAACCAAGCAGCTTTACGCAGAATGCTCTTTTACATTTTGTGTGTTCTTTGGTGAAATCACAGAATAAAATCAGCTTTTCAATTTAGTTTTTCTTTAAAATATTTATTCTAGTTTTTTTGTTTGGTTTGTGTTCACATCTTAAGCCACAGAAATTACATAGATTTTGGTAAGGATAGTTTTTTTATTTTGTTTTGTTTTGTATTCAAAATAAAAGTTTTATTCTACTAATTCGTAAATTCCATAATTGTGGTGTAGTGTAGAAGTCATCAAGTTGAGAGCACATTGAATATAAATCTCTAGTTTAATATTAAATGTTAATTTTTTAAACTTTATTTTTATTTTTAATTTTTTTTGTCAGTTAATTAAATATAGTTTAGATAAGACAGCCTTAAATTGACAGCATAGTATTACTAGTTGTTGTTTTTGGTATTTATATTATTTTTCACAATTGTTTGTTGACATTTTAGGGGTATTGGGAAAGACGATATGTGTGTGGCTATGTAATTGAAATGGAAACTATATAAAAATAACTTAAACCAGCGGAGCAGTATAGTAGGATGGGGCCGACCATATGGTACCCTACACAACTTCCACGAAAATCTAACATTCTGTGGTTATATATTCTGAGCATGGAAAATATTTCGCTATATTTGCACCCTCGTGACCGACTAGAGGTCAACAAATATTACTAATATTCAGTAAATCCCTTCTAATTACTTGTCCAGATTCCCTTCACCGTGGGTTGTGTTATGATGTTCGACTTTCAATTTTGGCCTCTATATTTACTAGAAAAAAACACAAAAAATTAAATTTTCGGTCCACCTCATCCCAATATTATTATCTGATCTTCACTGAAAATTATAGGCGTAATCCTTCACCATACCTGGATCCTCATGGAAAATTTCAAAGCGTTCCGCGCTGTATTTCCGCCTCTAGTGTGGTAATGTGTTACTAAATAATATCTGAGTAGGTAAGCACCTGCAAATATCTAAATGTAAATCCCACATCCGAGTACATACGACAATATAATTGGTATCAATTTAAAGGTCAACCACTCCTATTGGATATACTATCAACTTCTCACCTCTATGTCATTCAGGAGTAAATATATACGCTATAGAATACAAATTTTGTCATTTTTCACACAAAAGTTAGGGTCCATAAATATTGATCTATATTTATCAAAACAGGCATTCTTATTCTTTGGCCCAATCCCCTTCTTCATTTAGAAATTTGGTGGTGTTTGGGCCATAATTGTGGCTTCTAGAGTGACCAGAAAATCAGACAAAAATTTAGTTTTTTATTCCATTTCATCCCCTAAATGTTAACCGATCTTTACCAAAAACAATATGGGTTTTCATTGGACAGAACCCATCCTTTCCTTCGTGAAAATTGGCCCATAACTGTGGCCTGTATCTGTCCAAATTATAATGGACAGACGGACGGACGGACGGACACACATGTCTAGACTGACTCAGCTAGTCGATATATAACGATCGGTATACATAAGGAGGGTCTAGGACCAATATTTCACGGCGTTACAAACTCTTGGGGCTGCACAAAGCTATAATACCCTGACAACATATTTGTGTAGGGTATAAAAACTATTGGGGTTGGATCTTTTAATTCAATATTTCATTTAAATATTTAAAATTTAAATCATTTTCCGAAATCTATCCAGAACAAAATTAGTTTGGAGTAGATTATTTACTGATCGCTAAACAATATATTGACTGAAAGCTTATTAATTCATTAAATGAAGCCATGTCACATAGAACTTGCAGTGAGAATACCAAAACCGGAAGAAAATCGACTCTGTTATTCTACACATCATTTATTATATATAGAATATAATTTTAAAAAGTATTGTAACATTGTGGGATTTTGCACATACAATGGGAGTCCTCCATATCTTGATATATACCCTATTCAAATATTCCACCTTATTCTAGTATTATTTTTTTTTCAAGCGTTATGGCAAGCCGTTGTTTTTGAAATATAAAATAGTGTATTGTTATTCATTACCTGTGACCAAATTGAGGACAACGCCCAATAGAGTTTTGGGCGCCATTCTGATTGTTGTTCTGCTACTACAACTCACTTTATTCAGAATTGTGTGATTGGCCCGTTCTGTTTGGGTCTCTCTCTCTCTGTTAGTGAATGGAATCTATTCATGATCAAGAAATAAAACAGCACTTCAGGAAAGAAACGCAAGAATCTGGATATTAAACCCAATGTCTAGCTTTTTGCCGAAATGCCGAACAAATCTTAAAAAAGCTGGACTCAAAAAATAATGAATATTTAGGTGGTTGAAGGTTTCTTATAAGGATGAAAACCCTAGATGAGTATAATGTGAACCCAGAAGGATAAATTCGTCATAGATTATATTTTGAGGTTGAGATGATTATTTCGCTGATACAGTCAAATTGTTTATAACGACTGTGAAGAGGAGTTACAGGAAAAAGAATCATATTTCTTTAGGTGGAAAGAATTTAAATTATCAGATATGAAAATGTTCTTCTACTCCCATATATCAACCCATGTTTCAATCTACTGGTCTTCGATTTCCTGTTTTTTTTAATTCCAGATATTACTGGCGTCCAAACATACAGTGGATTATCTATCTTTACTTCCTCCACATAGTTGATATGAAAGTCCTTCGTAAGGTTATTATCCAGCATTATTTTTCAGTTGAGCCGTCTGTTCTGCTTCAGTCCTTTACTATGTGTCAGCGTTGCCACTTTTTTTTCTAACTTAAATTCCCAACTGAAGATATGTTATCCCTCCAAAAATCCCCAGAAATACTTTATAATTTAAAAAAAACCGAGGGTCTGTTCCAGGACCATCAATTATAGTCAATTAATCGAAATTGATTTCAACATTCCCTATATATGATATGTTCCCGAAACAACTAGATTTTACTATTTTTCGATATCATATAGATGTCATAGTAAAAATTTGTACGTACCAATAAATTTTAAAAGGTTTGAGTACGGGAACAAAGCAATTATCTGTTAATAATTATATTATTATTTTTACTATAACCATGTTTTCTTTATGATATCGAAAGTATAGTAGATTCTTGCAGTACGGGAACAGACCAATTGAATTCAGTTGTTTTTATAGTAATTATACCCAACACAACTATGTTGTCAGAGTTTGCAACACCGCGAAATATTGGTCTAGACCCACCTTTAAGTCAGTTTTGACTAGCTGAGACGATCCAGAAATGTGTATACGTCCGTCCGTCTGTCCATTATAATTTGTAAACACGATACAGG
The DNA here is from genome assembly GCF_032173495.1 of Musca vetustissima. NCBI lineage: Eukaryota > Metazoa > Arthropoda > Insecta > Diptera > Muscidae > Musca > Musca vetustissima. The sequence continues at coordinate 4,510 of NW_026875201.1, forward strand.
CCACAGTTATGGACCAATCTTCACGAAATTTTGCATTTAGGGTGGGTTCTGGCCAATAAAGACCCATATGGCATGTACCAAACACTTTATTTTTGTCTGATTTTCTGGCCGCAATTTTGGCCCGAACATCACGAAATTTTACATGGAGAAGGTGATGAAGCCAAAGTATAAGAATGTCTGTTTTGATAAAGATTAGTCAATTTTTAGCGGGTCAAATGGACCTTAACATTGTGTGAAAAGTTACAGAATGTGTATCCTATGACGTGTATATCCAAGAGAAGTGGTTGATCTTTAGATTGATACCAATTATATTGTCGTTTGTACTCGGATGTGGGAGTTACACTTAAAAGTTTACAGGTACTTACGTATTCAAATATTATTTCATAAACCATTACCACACTAGAGGGCGGAAATATAGAGCTTATCGCTTTGACATTGTCCATGAGTATCCAGTTATGGTCAAGGATAATGCCTATATGCCAAAACTTAATTTATTGTGTTTTTTTTTTGAGATGATCTATAGGCCAAAATTATAAGCCGAACATCACAACACAACCTACGGTGAAGGGAATCTGTAATATTCAGAAAAAATTTCAGTGTAAGGAAGAGGTGTTATTGACCGCTAATCCGTAAAGAGGGTGCACATATCGCGAAATGTTGCCCAAGCTCAGAATATAGAACCACAGAAAGTTCAATTTTCGTGGAAGTTGTGTAGGGTATCATATGTTTGGCCCCGTCCGACTGTTCCGCTCACTGTTTTTTTATTATTTATATGTATTTTTTAGAAATATACATATTAGGAAAAAAACAAAAATAAGAGCGAACTACAAATGTTTTTAAAATAATTCAGTATGTTGGCCTGAAATGTTTCAGCAATTGACGAAAGGCTTATTTGATAATAGTCCAGCAAGTCCTTAAACTGGGTTTGGCTTATCTGCACCCTGAGATAAATAAATTTTCCTTAAAAAAATACATAAACTACTTGAAACGTGATCTGTAAAAATTTCCCTCCATTTCCCAAACGACATTTTATCCACGCCTTCAGGGCATTTTCTTTCCGATTTTTAAAATGAAACTAAATTTTTAAATAAATTGCAACGATTTTTTTTTATATTTTTAGCGATACAAATCCATTCTCAAAATCATATCCCAAGTTCATTGATTGTATCGAAAATTTAATCCCCTAAAAATCCACAGATCCCCAAACCAAAAATCGAATCCCCATTTTTAAACAAACATCCCAAATTTGGGGATACATCACCTGAACTGGCAGCACTGCTATGTGTGGAAAGTCATACAATGGTATAGTAGTATTGGGCATAATACGGAATCCATTTTATGTTGGGATAATAAAATGCTGCTACTCATCGATGGGAGGAGTAGTGCCTTTGCTATTGACGCAGTATTGCAATTGTTTCCATTAGCAGAGATATTCAAGCCGAACCTAACGCTTTGAATGTTCCTTCGGAAATTGTGGTGGTATCTCCTCACCTGGGAGGGTTCTTCGTTTCAGTTACATCGTTAAATGTAATAGCCGTTCTGTCGTCCTTCCTTCCAGGATTCGTCGCTTTGGAAATATTTATCGGTTAAATATTTATGCGGGGTTTTACACTGTTGGTGATTGGCATTGGTCATGAGAGTTTTTTCTCTCTCTCTCATTGGTAACTTTGGAATAGAGTTGGAAAACATTGCCACAGGTAGGAACAAAAAAGTACGAAAAGGTACCTAAAATTTTACTTCAAATGATAATAAATCATAATTATCGAGAAATATTGGCCAATATTTATACCAGTTATTTGCATAAATAATATGTGTTATAATTTAAGCGTAAATGCATTCACGAATAATAAAAAATCTATTTTTTGTTTTGGTACGTTTATGTAAATTCGTACCTTTTGTGAACAAAAAGTACGCTTCTTACAAAATTAAAAAAATAGCGCAACTCTAATTGCTCTCAATTTACCAATGAAAAAAAATCTTTCATGACCAATACCTATCACCAACAGTGTAAAACCCCGCTATGTCATATATAATGTGATCCGATTTTATTTAAATAATGTATTTCCGAATGTCTCAGAACTTTACATATTTCTCCGAATTAAGTTCACATATCTACTCAAAGTGGTGTAGTGTATCATATATGTAGTCGTTTCCTTATGAATTTTGTCCTTTCCTTCAATATTATTCGTCTCTAGAAAATATTCTTTCTTTTGTTTCACTGTCAAACTTCTTCAGTTTTTTCTATAATTTAACCGTGCAATTCATTAGCAAAATGTGTGCTCTGTCAATAAAGTTCATCGCGAGCTTCTTCTTCGATCAGTTAATGATGACCCCCAATTATCAATTCGTCGCCATTCGCAGCAATTGGACATCTGTCACTCAACAACGTGCACATTTTTCCGTAAGGGTTTAGGTGTGAACTTCCTTAAGGGAACCCCACCCATTCTCGATTTTAATTTTTCAAGATTTTCAATGGGCTGGTAAATCAATACCAATGTTTGTTAAGGTTTGTAACTTTGCACATATATATTTGAAGATTTAAAAGAGAAGAAAAATAATTTACAAAAAAATTTTGTTAATGTTTTGTTGTTGTTTTTTGTAATTAAAGAAACGTCCTTATTTTTGATGGCGGGCATGATAACTCCTCACTGGAACATCGGAATCCGAAAATTCCAACGGTGTTAGAAAGAGTACATGTCTGGCTCTCGTATGAACTAGGATTATTGACTTCGCTCTAAAATTAACAAAATTCCGGACCTTTGAAAAAATATTTTTGGAAAATTGCCGATTTTTGACCAAAAACCGAGTTAAAAAATAAGGAAGATCTTCACCGATTGGCTTTATCCTAGTTCATACGATAGCTATACACTCACAGAGAAACGTGTAAAAATTTGGAATCGATTGGGTCATTAGTTTTTGAGTTATCGTGCCCGCCATTCACAAAAAAGAAAAACGCGTTTAAAGTTTGAGAAGCCCTTTAGCCGTCATTTGTTGCTGACACAATAAATCGGCTATATCTTCAAAAGTTCTTCAGATTTTCTCTTGAAAATTTGTAGGGACATTCTTGAATTAGTTTAGATTCCAATTAAATCAAAAAAATTTTGACCCCGAGAATGGGGGGGTCCCTTAATATACAGATGGTGCAAAGCTGGCCAAATGATTTACCACAACGCAGCATTTTTGGAAAATTTGACTTTTTTACGAACAATTGTACTCATTATTCATTAGCGGCTCAATGGGTATGTAAATAAGCAGAATTATCGACGAATTGCAAAGGCTACCAATGCATACCGTATAAGTCACAGTTTCGTGTAGTTTATTGGCTGGTTGCATCCTTGTACCGCATTTCTTCGAAGATGTTGCGAATCTTAACTTAACTATTTATGTTGAGCAGTAGGTTAAGATGATATCTAACTAGTTTGACCAAAAATCTAGAGCTCGATTTGCATGGCATGTGGTTTCAACAAGGTATGCCACAAAACATGCGTGACGATGGCTTTATTGGGAGGTTAGTTCGGTAGACATTTTATTTCTTATTCGGGACTGGTCAATTGAGCGGCTCTGCTCATATTATGCCTTTATACGAATAATGCCATTATTACGATACTAATTGATATTTTATTCGAAGAAATTATTTACAAAGAACTGTAGAAATTGCTTTATAAATACGAAGGCTAATTAAAAAAAATATTGATAGGTACTCAACAATATTAGAACTCTATTGAACATATACAAACCTACCTAGATATATGAGAAAGAATTTATATCGAAATCGAAAAGAACAAACAATTGTGAAAGATTATTATATACACAATAAATGAAATTGTGTGTGTTTTTATACCCTTCACCACACTGTGGTACAGGGTATTATGTCTTTGTGCATATGTTTGTAACAGGCAAAAATAATCGAGTTAGACCCATGGTTCCTTTTGAGAATATGCATAGAATCACTTTCTGAGTCGATTTATGCATGTCCGTCTGTCCGTCCGTCCGTCCGTCCGTCCGTCCGTCCGTCCGTCTGTCCATGTAAAATTGTAAACAAAGTACAGGTCGCATTTATGATCCGAATTGGATGAAATTTGGCATAGGTCACTTATTCGGCCCAAGGACGAACCCTATTGAAATTGGGAAAAATCGGTTCAGATTTAGATATAGCTCCCATATATATATTTAACCGATTTAATGTGAACGGTCCCTATATATCTTTCGATTTGCACGAAATTTGGTACAGCCTAATCATTTAGGTCTAGAATGATGTCTGCCAAGTTTCGTGAAAATCGGTCCAGATTTAGATATAGCTCCCATATATAGTTTCGTCCGATTTCATGTAAATGGTGCCCCAAAGTCCCTATATATCCTTCGATTTGCACGAAATTTGACATAACGTACTGAATTAAGCCTAGAGTGATGTCTGCCAAGTTTCGAGAAAATCGGTCCAGATTTAGATATAGCTCCCATATATAATTTCGTCCGATTTCATGTAAATGGTGCCCCAAAGTCCCTATATATCTTTCGATTTGCACGAAATTTGGCATAACGTACGGAATTAAGCCTTGAATGACGTCTGCAAAGTTTCGTGAAAATCGGTCCAGATTAAGATATAGCTCCCATATATAGTTTCGTCCGATTTCATGTAAATGGTGCACCAAAGTCCCTATATATGATTCGATTTGCACGAAATTCGGTACAGCGTAATTAATTGGGCCTATAATGATGTGTGCTGAGTTTCAAGAAAATCGGTTCAGATTTAGATATAGCTCCCACATATAGTTTCGTCCGATTTAATGTAAATGGTGCTCCGAAGTCCCTATATATCTTTCGATTTGAACGAAATTTTGCACAGCGTACTGAATTAGGTCTAAAATGATGTGTGTTAAGTTTCTCGAAAATCGGTTCAGATTTAGATATAGCTCCCATATATATTTTCATCCGATTTAATCTGAATGGTGCACTAAAGTCCCTACATATCTTTCGATTTGCACGAAATTTGGCATAGTGCACTGAATGAAGTCTAGAATGATGTGTGTTAAGTCTCCTGAAAATCGGTTCAGATTTAGATATAGCTCCCATATATATGTTCGCCCGATTTAATGTAAATGGTATACCAAATTCCCTATATATCCTTCCATTTGGCGGAATTCGGCACAGCGTACTAAATTGGGTCTAGAATGATGTGTGTAAAATTTCTTGAAAATCAGTTCAGATTTAGATATAGCTCCCATATATAGTTTCGTCCGATTTCATGTAAATGGTACATCAAAGTCGCTATATATCCTTCGATTTGCACGAAATTTGGCATAACGTACTGAATTGAGTCTAGAATGATGTCTGCCAAGTTTCGAGAAAATCGGTCCAGATTTCGATATAGCTCCCATATATAGTTTCGTCCGATTTCATGTAAATGATGCACCAAAGTCGCTATATATTTTTCGATTTGCACGAAATTTGGCATAACGTACTGAATTGAGCCTAGAGTGATGTCTGGCTTTTTTCGTGAAAATCGGTCCAGATTTAGATATAGCTCCCATTCATAGTTTCGTCCAAGTTAATGTAAATGGTGCAATAAAGTCGCTAAATATCTTTCTATTTGAACGAAATTTGGCATAACGTACTGAATTGAGTCTAGAATGAATGTCTGCCAAGTTTCGAGAAAACCGGTCCGGATTTCTATATAGCTCCCATATATAGTTTCGTCCGATTTCATGTAAATGGTACATCAAAGTCG